>NC_092114.1:5066899-5099399 GCF_045679555.1 Salvelinus alpinus
AATTGCAAAAAATAGAGATGTTTAATGTTTCTTTAGATTTTTTGTTGTTGAAATGAATAGTTTCACCATATTAAAAGGACATTTCAGTTTACGTAAAAGGGTTGACCTGAAAATGAATGACTAATCACATTAAATTAATAATCATCTTCAGAAATGACTTCGTCAAAGCAACAATAGAACGAGAGCTTTACAATGATGTTGAAACTTGAAGAAATCTTTGGATGAAGTGGGTTTAAATCTTCCTAAAAGTGATACAGGGTTGACAGAGGGACATGTCAAAATGCTGAATTTAGGCACTTTAGCCTTTATTCATGTAAAAAAAAATCTGATTTATTGAATTCTCCATGTGGTCTATATTAAGGCCACTTCATTTAATTTAACAGCCTTTTAAAATTAAAACCTGGTGCACAATTTCCACTTCAAATATCAAATGGACATAAAATGGACTCTTTGGTGGAATGACCCATGTAATATGTTTCCAGCAGTTCTAGTGGGGTCCACCTGAATGTTGTTCTTCTCTGATGCTGTTACAGGGGAGCCTCGGGGACCAGCATCAACGGCCAGCAGGGTGACAACATACAGATGGTGGACAACCGAGTCCAGGTGCTGAAGTCTGTCCCAGTCAACCTGTCCCTCAACACTGACCACCTGGACAAGAGAGTCAACATGTCCCTCAACACTGACCACCTGGACAAGAGGGAGGAGTACGGGTCGGGGACGGGTGACGGACCTGGGGCTATTGCCTTGGTGAAGGCAGAGATGTATGCCCCGGTGTTCATGGGCCCTGGGGTCGGGACGGGGGTGCACTACCGAGTGGAGGGCGAGGAGCAGGGGTCAAGGGTCGTCTATGAACAGATGAGTCCGTATGTGTCCGATGTGTCAACAGTTAGTCACGGAGGATACATTAAGGAGGACCAGCGCAGCACGCCTGATGACAGCCCGTATGAAGAGGAGAGCGATGTGGTAAGAGGCTGTTAAGGACTTATGGGTTAAACATGAATATTCTTAAGTTATGTTAAAAGCCCAGTGCAGTCAAAAACCTGATATTCCTATTCCACACTGAGGTTAGAATAATACTGTGCAATTGTGAAAATGATGATAATGCCCATTTAGCGTAAGAGCTATTGGAAAAGACTGCCTGAAGTTTCAGCCTGTTTTGGTTGGACGCAGTTTTGGCTTGGCTGATGCGACATCACCAAGCGGTAAATTGATTAATAGACCAATAAGAAAGAGAGTTCCAAACCTCTCTGCCAATAACAGGAAGTTTTCTGTTTCCCCTCCCCAATCAGGCCTCTCCCAGACAGTCCTAGCTAAATTCTTGCTTGAGAAATTACTCTTTGCTATTTTTGACCATTTTTATTTAAAACATTCACAGTAAGGTACTTAATTGTTACTCAGAAATGATTTGATATTGAGATAACGGCTGTAATGGACCTTAAAGCTATAACACCACGGGGAAAAACTCATTACAATCATATTACAACTTAGAATGATGTGATTGCAACCTGTTTGCCCACTTGGGAAGGATACTTCCCTTTAGCAAATTGTTGATGCTGATGCCCCAATATTCTATGGAACTGGAAAAGCCAAAATGTCAGTAAATGAACCAAAATGTTGATCAACTTCCTCTAAATGTACCATCGTTGGTTCCTCTTTCCTTGTCTGACTGACTGCCTGACACAGTGATGTTTCCCCCCCAACAGAAATACCACACACCCAAGTCTATAGCACAGGAAGAGTTTATCTTCGACCAACAAGTAGTGTAAGTCACTACTCCCAACACATCCACAACATACTGTCCAATTAAACAATATACAGCATGTTTGTTGGCTGAGATATCCACCAGTCATATCTACAGACTAATCATGTGTTGTGTCTTCTAACAGGGATACGTTTCAGTACAAGCTGGAAGCCACCAGGTCACTGCGTGTGAAGCAGGGGGAGGGGCCCATGACGTACCTGAACAAGGGCCAGTTCTACGCTGTGACGCTCAGCGAGCTGGGAGCTAACAAACGCCTGAGACATCCAATCAGCAAAGTCAGGGTGAGTTGAAGAATGAGAACGAAGAACGCACATTTTTAGGAGTACTCTGGGAGCTAACTAGCACATCTTTAGTACTCTGGGAGTTAACTAGCACATATTTAGTACTCTGGGAGCTAACTAGCACATCTTTAGTACTCTGGGAGTTAACTAGCACATATTTAGTACTCTGGGAGTTAACTAGCACCTTTTTAGTACTCTGGGAGTTAACTAGCACACATTTAGTAATCTGGGAGTTAACTAGCACATTTTTAGTACTCTGGGAGTTACCTAGCACATATTTAGTACTCTGGGAGTTAACTAGCACATATTTAGTACTCTGGGAGTTAACTAGCACATCTTTAGTACTCTGGGAGTTAACTAGCACATTTTTAGTACTCTGGGAGCTAACTAGCACATCTTTAGTACTCTGGGAGTTAACTAGCACATATTTAGTACTCTGGGAGCTAACTAGCACATATTTACTACTCTGGGAGTTAACTAGCACATATTTAGTACTCTGGGAGTTAACTAGCACATATTTAGTACTCTGGGAGTTAACTAGCACATCTTTAGTACTCTGGGAGTTAACTAGCACATCTTTAGTACTCTGGGAGTTAACTAGCACATATTTAGTACTCTGGGAGCTAACTAGCACATCTTTAGTACTCTGGGAGTTAACTAGCACATCTTTAGTACTCTGGGAGTTAACTAGCACACATTTACTACTCTGGGAGTTAACTAGCACATCTTTAGTACTCTGGGAGTTAACTAGCACATATTTAGTACTCTGGGAGTTAACTAGCACATATTTACTACTCTGGGAGTTAACTAGCACATATTTACTACTCTGGGAGTTAACTAGCACATATTTAGTACTCTGGGAGCTAACTAGCACATCTTTAGTACTCTGGGAGTTAACTAGCACATATTTAGTACTCTGGGAGTTAACTAGCACATTTTTAGTACTCTGGGAGTTAACTAGCACACATTTAGTAATCTGGGAGTTAACTAGCACATTTTTAGTACTCTGGGAGTTACCTAGCACATATTTAGTACTCTGGGAGTTAACTAGCACATATTTAGTACTCTGGGAGTTAACTAGCACATATTTAGTACTCTGGGAGTTAACTAGCACATTTTTAGTACTCTGGGAGCTAACTAGCACATCTTTAGTACTCTGGGAGTTAACTAGCACATATTTAGTACTCTGGGAGCTAACTAGCACATCTTTAGTACTCTGGGAGTTAACTAGCACATATTTAGTACTCTGGGAGTTAACTAGCACATTTGTAGTACTCTGGGAGTTAACTAGCACACATTTAGTAATCTGGGAGTTAACTAGCACATTTTTAGTACTCTGGGAGTTACCTAGCACATATTCAGTACTCTGGGAGTTAACTAGCACATATTTAGTACTCTGGGAGTTAACTAGCACATCTTTAGTACTCTGGGAGTTAACTAGCACATTTTTAGTACTCTGGGAGCTAACTAGCACATATTTAGTACTCTGGGAGTTAACTAGCACATCTTTAGTACTCTGGGAGTTAACTAGCACATATTTAGTACTCTGGGAGTTAACTAGCACATCTTTAGTACTCTGGGAGTTAACTAGCACATTTTTAGTACTCTGGGAGCTAACTAGCACATATTTAGTACTCTGGGAGTTAACTAGCACATCTTTAGTACTCTGGGAGTTAACTAGCACATATTTAGTACTCTGGGAGTTAACTAGCACATATTTACTACTCTGGGAGTTAACTAGCACATATTTACTACTCTGGGAGTTAACTAGCACATATTTAGTACTCTGGGAGTTAACTAGCACATCTTTAGTACTCTGGGAGTTAACTAGCACATCTTTAGTACTCTGGGAGTTAACTAGCACATATTTAGTACTCTGGGAGCTAACTAGCACATCTTTAGTACTCTGGGAGTTAACTAGCACATCTTTAGTACTCTGGGAGTTAACTAGCACATATTTACTACTCTGGGAGTTAACTAGCACATATTTAGTACTGTGGAAGTTAACTAGCACATCTTTAGTGCTCTGGGAGTTAACTAGCACATCTTTAGAAGTGCTCTGGGAGTTAACTAGCACATCTTTAGGAGTACTCTGGGAGTTAACTAGCACCTCTTTAGTACTCTGGGAGGTAACTAGCACATCTTTATGAGTACTCTGGGAGTTAACTAGCACATATTTTGTACTCTGGGAGCTAACTAGCATATCTTCAGGAGTACTCTGGGAGTTAACTAGCACATATTTTGTACTCTGGGAGCTAACTAGCACATCTTTAGTAGTACGCTGGGAGCTAACTAGCACATCTTTATGAGTACTCTGGGAGTTAACTAGCACATCTTTAGTACTCTGGGAGCTAACTAGCATATCTTCAGGAGTACTCTGGGAGTTAACTATTACATCTTTAGGAGTACTCTGGGAGTTAACTAGCACATCTTTAGGAGTACTCTGGGAGCTAACTAGCACATATTTAGGAGTACTCTGGGAGCTAACTAGCACATCTTTAGGAGTACTCTGGGAGTTAACTAGCACATCTTTAGGAGTACTCTGGGAGCTGACTAGCACATCTTTAGGAGTACTCTGGGAGCTGACTAGCACATCTTTAGGAGTACTCTGGGAGCTAACTAGCACATCTTTAGGAGTACTCTGGGAGCTGACTAGCACATCTTTAGGAGTACTCTGGGAGTTAACTAGCACATCTTTAGGAGTACTCTGGGAGCTAACTAGCACATATTTAGGAGTACTCTGGGAGCTAACTAGCACATCTTTAGGAGTACTCTGGGAGTTAACTAGCACATCTTTAGGAGTACTCTGGGAGCTGACTAGCACATCTTTAGGAGTACTCTGGGAGCTGACTAGCACATCTTTAGGAGTACTCTGGGAGCTAACTAGCACATCTTTAAGAGTACTCTGGGAGCTGACTAGCACATCTTTAGGAGTACTCTGGGAGTTAACTAGCACATCTTTAGGAGTACTCTGGGAGCTAACTAGCACATCTTTAGGAGTACTCTGAGAGCTAACTAGCACATCTTTAGGAGTACTCTGGGAGCTAACTAGCATATCTTTAGTACTCTGGGAGCTAACTAGCACATCTTTAGTACTCTGGGAGTTAACTAGCACATCTTTAGTACTCTGGGAGTTAAATAGCACATCTTTAGGAATACTCTGGGAGCTAACTAGCACATCTTTAGTACTCTGGGAGCTAACTAGCATATCTTTAGTACTCTGGGAGTTACATAGCACATCTTTAGTACTCTGGGAGTTAACTAGCACATCTTTAGTACTCTGGGAGTTAACTAGCACATATTTAGTACTCTGGGAGTTAACTAGCACATCTTTAGTACTCTGGGAGCTAACTAGCATATCTTTAGTACTCTGGGAGCTAACTAGCATATCTTTAGTACTCTGGGAGCTAACTAGCACATCTTTAGTACTCTGGGAGCTAACCAGCTTTTGAGTATAAAATAATGATAATTGGATTCATATACACTGCCGTTCAAAAGTTTGGGGTCACTTAGAAATGTCCTCAAGAAATGCCCTCAAGCCCAAACGTTTGCCCATCCCTGATCTACAGTAATGTTGCTAATCATCGTCCTGTCTCCCATTCCTCTGACACAGAGTGTCATCATGGTGGTGTTCAGTGAAGACAAGAACAGAGACGAACAGCTGAAGTACTGGAAGTACTGGCACTCCCGCCAACACACTGCTAAACAGAGAGTACTAGACATAGGTAAGACCTGTAACTAACTAACTAATTAACCATACTGGCCAGCACACTTTTTGTAAGTGTACTAGACATTGGTAACTTGGTAAGAGTATAGAATTAGATGTTGAAAGTCACTCAGACCATGACATTTTGAAAGATTCTACAAATTAAAGTTATAGGCCTGTATGTAAACCTGTCTAAATACTGTTGGTATGTGTCCATTTACTGACTAGTATTGGCCTGGTCCTACCACCAGTCACTGTTCTACATCCCCCTGCCTGGTCCTACCACCAGTCACATCCCCCTGCCTGGTCCTACCACCAGTCACATCCCCCTGCCTGGTCCTACCACCAGTCACTGTTCCACATCCCCCTGCCTGGTCCTACCACTAGTCACTGTTCCACATCCCCCTGCCTGGTCCTACCACCAGTCACTGTTCCACATCCCCCTGCCTGGTCCTACTACCAGTCACTGTTCCACATCCCCCTGCCTGGTCCTACCACCAGTCACATCCCCCTGCCTGGTCCTACCACCAGTAACTGTTCCACATCCCCCTGCCTGGTCCTACCACCAGTCACTGTTTTACATCCCCCTACCTGGTCCTACCACCAGTCACTGTTTTACATCCCCCTGCCTGGTCCTACCACCAGTAACTGTTCCACATCCCCCTGCCTGGTCCTACCACCAGTCACTGTTTTACATCCCCCTGCCTGGTCCTACCACCAGTCACTGTTCCACATCCCCCTGCCTGGTCCTACCACCAGTCACTGTTCCACATCCCCCTGCCTGGTCCTACCACCAGTCACTGTTCTACATCCCCCTGCCTGGTTCTACCACCAGTCACTGTTCTACATCCCCCTGCCTGGTCCTACCACCAGTCACTGTTCCACATCCCCCTGCCTGGTCCTACCACCAGTCACTGTTCCACATCCCCCTGCCTGGTCCTACCACCAGTCACTGTTCCACATCCCCCTGCCTGGTCCTACCACCAGTCACTGTTCCACATCCCCCTGCCTGGTCCTACCACCAGTCACTGTTCCACTTCCCCCTGCCTGGTCCTACCACCAGTCACTGTTCTACATCCCCCTGCCTGGTTCTACCACCAGTCACTGTTCTACATCCCCCTGCCTGGTCCTACCACCAGTCACTGTTCCACATCCCCCTGCCTGGTCCTACCACCAGTCACTGTTCCACATCCCCCTGCCTGGTCCTACCACCAGTCACTGTTCCACATCCCCCTGCCTGGTCCTACTACCAGTCACTGTTCCACATCCCCCTGCCTGGTCCTACCACCAGTCACATCCCCCTGCCTGGTCCTACCACCAGTAACTGTTCCACATCCCCCTGCCTGGTCCTACCACCAGTCACTGTTTTACATCCCCCTACCTGGTCCTACCACCAGTCACTGTTTTACATCCCCCTGCCTGGTCCTACCACCAGTAACTGTTCCACATCCCCCTGCCTGGTCCTACCACCAGTCACTGTTTTACATCCCCCTGCCTGGTCCTACCACCAGTCACTGTTCCACATCCCCCTGCCTGGTCCTACCACCAGTCACTGTTCCACATCCCCCTGCCTGGTCCTACCACCAGTCACTGTTCTACATCCCCCTGCCTGGTTCTACCACCAGTCACTGTTCTACATCCCCCTGCCTGGTCCTACCACCAGTCACTGTTCCACATCCCCCTGCCTGGTCCTACCACCAGTCACTGTTCCACATCCCCCTGCCTGGTCCTACCACCAGTCACTGTTCCACATCCCCCTGCCTGGTCCTACCACCAGTCACTGTTCCACATCCCCCTGCCTGGTCCTACCACCAGTCACTGTTCCACTTCCCCCTGCCTGGTCCTACCACCAGTCACTGTTCTACATCCCCCTGCCTGGTTCTACCACCAGTCACTGTTCTACATCCCCCTGCCTGGTCCTACCACCAGTCACTGTTCCACATCCCCCTGCCTGGTCCTACCACCAGTCACTGTTCTACATCCCCCTGCCTGGTCCTACCACCAGTCACTGTTCCACATCCCCCTGCCTGGTCCTACCACCAGTCACTGTTCCACATCCCCCTGCCTGGTCCTACCACCAGTCACATCCCCCTGCCTGGTCCTACCACCAGTCACTGTTCTACATCCCCCTGCCTGGTCCTACCACCAGTCACTGTTCCACATCCCCCTGCCTGGTCCTACCACCAGTCACTGTTCCATATCCCCCTGCCTGGTCCTACCACCAGTCACTGTTCCACATCCCCCTGCCTGGTCCTACCACCAGTCACTGTTCCACATCCCCCTGCCTGGTCCTACCACCAGTCACTGTTCCACATCCCCCTACCTGGTCCTACCACCAGTCACTGTTCCACATCCCCCTGCCTGGTCCTACCACCAGTCACATCCCCCTGCCTGGTCCTACCACCAGTCACTGTTCCACATCCCCCTGCCTGGTCCTACCACCAGTCACTGTTCCACATCCCCCTGCCTGGTCCTACCACCAGTCACATCCCCCTGCCTGGTCCTACCACCAGTCACTGTTCCACATCCCCCTGCCTGGTCCTACCACCAGTCACTGTTCCACATCCCCCTGCCTGGTCCTACCACCAGTCACTGTTCCACATCCCCCTACCTGGTCCTACCACCAGTCACTGTTCCATATCCCCCTACCTGGTCCTACCACCAGTCACATCCCCCTGCCTGGTCCTACCACCAGTCACTGTTCCACATCCCCCTGCCTGGTCCTACCACCAGTCACTGTTCCACATCCCCCTGCCTGGTCCTACCACCAGTCACATCCCCCTGCCTGGTCCTACCACCAGTCACTGTTCCACATCCCCCTGCCTGGTCCTACCACCAGTCACTGTTCCACATCCCCCTGCCTGGTCCTACCACCAGTCACATCCCCCTGCCTGGTCCTACCACCAGTCACTGTTCCACATCCCCCTGCCTGGTCCTACCACCAGTCACTGTTCCACATCCCCCTGCCTGGTCCTACCACCAGTCACTGTTCCACATCCCCCTACCTGGTCCTACCACCAGTCACTGTTCCATATCCCCCTACCTGGTCCTACCACCAGTCACATCCCCCTACCTGGTCCTACCACCAGTCACTGTTCCACATCCCCCTGCCTGGTCCTACCACCAGTCACTGTTCCATATCCCCCTGCCTGGTCCTACCACCAGTCACTGTTCCATATCCCCCTGCCTGGTCCTACCACCAGTCACTGTTCCACATCCCCCTACCTGGTCCTACCACCAGTCACTGTTCCACATCCCCCTGCCTGGTCCTACCACCAGTCACATCCCCCTGCCTGGTCCTACCACCAGTCACTGTTCCATATCCCTCTGTCTGGTCCTACCACCAGTCACTGTTCCACATCCCCCTGCCTGGTCCTACCACCAGTCACTGTTCCACATCCCCCTGCCTGGTCCTACCACCAGTCACTGTTCCATATCCCCCTGCCTGGTCCTACCACCAGTCACTGTTCCACATCCCCCTGCCTGGTCCTACCACCAGTCACTGTTCCACATCCCCCTGCCTGGTCCTACCACCAGTCACTGTTCCACATCCCCCTGCCTGGTTCTACCACCAGTCACTGTTCCACATCCCCCTGCCTGGTCCTACCACCAGTCACTGTTCCACATCCCCCTGCCTGGTCCTACCACCAGTCACTGTTCCACATCCCCCTACCTGGTCCTACCACCAGTCACTGTTCTACATCCCCCTGCCTGGTCCTACCACCAGTCACTGTTCTACATCCCCCTGCCTGGTCCTACCACCAGTCACTGTTCCATATCCCCCTGCCTGGTCCTACCACCAGTCACTGTTCCACATCCCCCTGCCTGGTCCTACCACCAGTCACATCCCCCTGCCTGGTCCTACCACCAGTCACTGTTCCACATCCCCCTGCCTGGTCCTACCACCAGTCACTGTTCCACATCCCCCTGCCTGGTCCTACCACCAGTCACATCCCCCTGCCTGGTCCTACCACCAGTCACTGTTCCACATCCCCCTGCCTGGTCCTACCACCAGTCACTGTTCCACATCCCCCTGCCTGGTCCTACCACCAGTCACTGTTCCACATCCCCCTGCCTGGTCCTACCATCAGTCACTGTTCTACACCCCCTTGCCTGGTCCTACCACCAGTCACTGTTCCACTTCCCCCTGCCTGGTCCTACCACCAGTCACATCCCCCTGCCTGGTCCTACCACCAGTCATTGTTCTACATCCCCCTGCCTGGTCCTACCACCAGTCACTGTTCCATATCCCCCTGCCTGGTCCTACCACCAGTCACTGTTCCACATCCCCCTGCCTGGTCCTACCACCAGTCACTGTTCCACATCCCCCTACCTGGTCCTACCACCAGTCACTGTTCCACATCCCCCTGCTTGGTCCTACCATCAGTCACTGTTCTACATCCCCCTGCCTGGTCCTACCACCAGTCACTGTTCCACTTCCCCCTGCCTGGTCCTACCACCAGTCACATCCCCCTGCCTGGTCCTACCACCAGTCACTGTTCTACATCCCCCTGCCTGGTCCTACCACCAGTCACTGTTCCATATCCCCCTGCCTGGTCCTACCACCAGTCACTGTTCCACATCCCCCTGCCTGGTCCTACCACCAGTCACTGTTCCACTTCCCCCTGCCTGGTCCTACCACCAGTCACATCCCCCTGCCTGGTCCTACCACCAGTCACTGTTCCACATCCCCCTGCCTGGTCCTACCACCAGTCACTGTTCCACTTCCCCCTGCCTGGTCCTACCACCAGTCACATCCCCCTGCCTGGTCCTACCACCAGTCACTGTTCCACATCCCCCTGCCTGGTCCTACCACCAGTCACTGTTCCACATCCCCCTGCCTGGTCCTACCACCAGTCACTGTTCCATATCCCCCTGCCTGGTCCTACCACCAGTCACTGTTCCACATCCCCCTGCCTGGTCCTACCACCAGTCACTGTTCCACTTCCCCCTGCCTGGTCCTACCACCAGTCACATCCCCCTGCCTGGTCCTACCACCAGTCACTGTTCCACATCCCCCTGCCTGGTCCTACCACCAGTCACTGTTCCACATCCCCCTGCCTGGTCCTACCACCAATCACTGTTCCATATCCCCCTGCCTGGTCCTACCACCAGCCACATCCCCCTGCCTGGTCCTACCACCAGTCACTGTTCCATATCCCCCTGCCTGGTCCTACCACCAGTCACTGTTCCACATCCCCCTACCTGGTCCTACCACCAGTCACTGTTCTACATCCCCCTGCCTGGTCCTACCACCAGTCACTGTTCCATATCCCCCTGCCTGGTCCTACCACCAGTCACTGTTCCACAGCCCCCTGCCTGGTCCTACCACCAGTCACTGTTCCACATCCCCCTACCTGGTCCTACCACCAGTCACATCCCCCTGCCTGGTCCTACCACCAGTCACTGTTCCACATCCCCCTGCCTGGTCCTACCACCAGTCACTGTTCCACAGCCCCCTGCCTGGTCCTACCACCAGTCACATCCCCCTGCCTGGTCCTACCACCAGTCACTGTTCCAAAACCCCCTGCCTGGTCCTACCACCAGTCACTGTTCCACATCCCCCTGCCTGGTCCTACCACCAGTCACATCCCCCTGCCTGGTCCTACCACCAGTTACTGTTCCACATCCCCCTGCCTGGTCCTATCACCAGTCACTGTTCCACATCCCCCTGCCTGGTCCTACCACCAGTCACTGTTCCACATCCCCCTACCTGGTCCTACCACCAGTCACTGTTCTACATCCCCCTGCCTGGTCCTACCACCAGTCACTGTTCCACATCCCCCTACCTGGTCCTACCACCAGCCACATCCCCTGCCTGGTCCTACCACCAGTCACTGTTCCACAGCCCCCTGCCTGGTCCTACCACCAGTCACTGTTCCACATCCCCCTGCCTGGTCCTACCACCAGTCACATCCCCCTGCCTGGTCCTACCACCAGTCACTGTTCCACATCCCCCTGCCTGGTCCTACCACCAGTCACTGTTCCATATCCCCCTGCCTGGTCCTACCACCATTCACTGTTCCACATCCCCCTACCTGGTCCTACCACCAGTCACTGTTCTACATCCCCCTGCCTGGTCCTACCACCAGTCACTGTTCCATATCCCCCTGCCTGGTCCTACCACCAGTCACTGTTCCACAGCCCCCTGCCTGGTCCTACCACCAGTCACTGTTCCACATCCCCCTACCTGGTCCTACCACCAGTCACATCCCCCTGCCTGGTCCTACCACCAGTCACTGTTCCACATCCCCCTGCCTGGTCCTACCACCAGTCACTGTTCCACAGCCCCCTGCCTGGTCCTACCACCAGTCACATCCCCCTGCCTGGTCCTACCACCAGTCACTGTTCCAAAACCCCCTGCCTGGTCCTACCACCAGTCACTGTTCCACATCCCCCTGCCTGGTCCTACCACCAGTCACATCCCCCTGCCTGGTCCTACCACCAGTCACTGTTCCACATCCCCCTGCCTGGTCCTATCACCAGTCACTGTTCCACATCCCCCTGCCTGGTCCTACCACCAGTCACTGTTCCACATCCCCCTACCTGGTCCTACCACCAGTCACTGTTCTACATCCCCCTGCCTGGTCCTACCACCAGTCACTGTTCCACATACCCCTACCTGGTCCTACCACCAGCCACATCCCCTGCCTGGTCCTACCACCAGTCACTGTTCCACAGCCCCCTGCCTGGTCCTACCACCAGTCACTGTTCCACATCCCCCTGCCTGGTCCTACCACCAGTCACATCCCCCTGCCTGGTCCTACCACCAGTCACTGTTCCACATCCCCCTGCCTGGTCCTACCACCAGTCACTGTTCCACATCCCCCTGCCTGGTCCTACCATCAGTCACTGTTCCACATCCCCCTGCCTGGTCCTACCACCAGTCACTGTTCCACATCCCCCTGCCTGGTCCTACCACCAGTCACTGTTCCACATCCCCCTGCCTGGTCCTAACACCAGTCACTGTTCCACATCCCCCTGCCTGGTCCTACCACCAGTCACTGTTCCACATCCCCCTACCTGGTCCTACCACCAGTCACTGTTCCACATCCCCCTGCCTGGTCCTACCACCAGTCACTGTTCCACATCCCCCTGCCTGGTCCTACCACCAGTCACTGTTCCACATCCCCCTGCCTGGTCCTACCACCAGTCACTGTTCCACATCCCCCTGCCTGGTCCTACCACCAGTCACATCCCCCTGCCTGGTCCTACCACCAGTCACTGTTCCACATCCCCCTGCCTGGTCCTACCACCAGTCACTGTTCCATATCCCTCTGTCTGGTCCTACCACCAGTCACTGTTCCACATCCCCCTGCCTGGTCCTACCACCAGTCACTGTTCCACATCCCCCTGCCTGGTCCTACCACCAGTCACTGTTCCATATCCCCCTGCCTGGTCCTACCACCAGTCACATCCCCCTGCCTGGTCCTACCACCAGTCACTGTTCCACATCCCCCTGCCTGGTCCTACCAACAGTCACTGTTCCATATCCCCCTATCTGGTCCTACCACCAGTCACATCCCCTGCCTGGTCCTACCACCAGTCACTGTTCCATATCCCCCTGCCTGGTCCTACCACCAGTCACTGTTCTACATCCCCTTGCCTGGTCCTACCACCAGTCACATCCCCTTGCCTGGTCCTACCACCAGTCACATCCCCCTGCCTGGTCCTACCACCAGTCACTGTTCCACAGCCCCCTGCCTTGTCCTACCACCAGTCACATCCCCCTGCCTGGTCCTACCACCAGTCACTGTTCCATATCCCCCTGCCTGGTCCTACCACCAGTCACTGTTCCACATCCCCCTGCCTGGTCCTACCATCAGTCACTGTTCCACATCCCCCTGCCTGGTCCTACCACCAGTCACTGTTCCATATCCCCCTGCCTGGTCCTACCACCAGTCACTGTTCCACATCCCCCTGCCTGGCCCTACCACCAGTCACTGTTCCACATCCCCCTGCCTGGTCCTACCACCAGTCACTGTTCCACATCCCCCTACCTGGTCCTACCACCAGTCACTGTTCCACATCCCCCTGCCTGGTCCTACCACCAGTCACTGTTCCACATCCCCCTGCCTGGTCCTACCACCAGTCACTGTTCTACATCCCCCTGCCTGGTCCTACCACCAGTCACTGTTCTACATCCCCCTGCCTGGTCCTACCACCAGTCACTGTTCCACATCCCCCTGCCTGGTCCTACCACCAGTCACTGTTCCACATCCCCCTGCCTGGTCCTACCACCAGTCACATCCCCCTGCCTGGTCCTACCACCAGTCACTGTTCCACAGCCCCCTGCCTGGTCCTACCACCAGTCACATCCCCCTGCCTGGTCCTACCACCAGTCACATCCCCCTGCCTGGTCCTACCACCAGTCACATCCCCCTGCCTGGTCCTACCACCAGTCACTGTTCCACACCTCTTCTCTTCTCCCTTTCGTATCCCTCCTCCTCACCCCTTCTCTTCTCCCTTTCGTATCCCTCCTCCTCACCCCTTCTCTTCTCCCTTTCGTATCCCTCCTCCTCACCCCTTCTCTTCTCCCTTTCGTATCCCTCCTCCTCACCCCTTCTCTTCTCCCTTTCGTATCCCTCCTCCTCACCTCTTCTCTTCTCCCTTTCGTATCCCTCCTCCTCACCTCTTCTCTTCTCCCTTTCGTATCCCTCCTCCTCACCCCTTCTCTTCTCCCTTTCGTATCCCTCCTCCTCACCCCTTCTCTTCTCCCTTTCGTATCCCTCCTCCTCACCCCTTCTCTTCTCCCTTTCGTATCCCTCCTCCTCACCTCTTCTCTTCTCCCTTTCGTATCCCTCCTCCTCACCCCTTCTCTTCTCCCTTTTGTATCCCTCCTACTCACCCCTTCTCTTCTCCCTTTCGTATCCCTCCTCCTCACCTCTTCTCTTCTCCCTTTCGTATCCCTCCTCCTCACCTCTTCTCTTCTCCCTTTCGTATCCCTCCTCCTCACCTCTTCTCTTCTCCCTTTCGTATCCTTCCTCCTCACCCCTTCTCTTCTCCCTTTCGTATCCCTCCTCCTCACCTCTTCTCTTCTCCCTTTCATATCCCTCCTCCTCACCTCTTCCGTTCTCCCTTTCGTATCCCTCCTACTCACCCCTTCTCTTCTCCCTTTCGTATCCCTCCTCCTCACCCCTTCTCTTCTCCCTTTCGTATCCCTCCTCCTCACCCCTTCTCTTCTCCCTTTCGTATCCCTCCTCCTCACCCCTTCTCTTCTCCCTTTCGTATCCCTCCTCCTCACCCCTTCTCTTCTCCCTTTTTTATCCCTCCTACTCACCCCTTCTCTTCTCCCTTTCGTATCCCTCCTCCTCACCTCTTCTCTTCTCCCTTTCGTATCCCTCCTCCTCACCTCTTCTCTTCTCCCTTTCGTATCCCTCCTCCTCACCTCTTCTCTTCTCCCTTTCGTATCCCTCCTCCTCACCCCTTCTCTTCTCCCTTTCGTATCCCTCCTCCTCACCTCTTCTCTTCTCCCTTTCATATCCCTCCTCCTCACCTCTTCCGTTCTCCCTTTCGTATCCCTCCTACTCACCCCTTCTCTTCTCCCTTTCGTATCCCTCCTCCTCACCCCTTCTCTTCTCCCTTTCGTATCCCTCCTCCTCACCCCTTCTCTTCTCCCTTTCGTATCCCTCCTCCTCACCCCTTCTCTTCTCCCTTTCGTATCCCTCCTCCTCACCTCTTCTCTTCTCCCTTTCGTATCCCTCCTCCTCACCCCTTCTCTTCTCCTTTTCGTATCCCTCCTCCTCACCCCTTCTCTTCTCCCTTTCGTATCCCTCCTCCTCACCCCTTCTCTTCTCCCTTTCGTATCCCTCCTCCTCACCCCTTCTCTTCTCCCTTTCGTATCCCTCATCCTCACCTCTTCTCTTCTCCCTTTCGTATCCCTCCTCCTCACCCCTTCTCTTCTCCTTTTCGTATCCCTCCTCCTCACCCCTTCTCTTCTCCCTTTCGTATCCCTCCTCCTCACCTCTTCTCTTCTCCCTTTCGTATCCCTCCTCCTCACCCCTTCTCTTCTCCCTTTCGTATCCCTCCTCCTCACCCCTTCTCTTCTCCCTTTCGTATCCCTCCTCCTCACCCCTTCTCTTCTCCCTTTCGTATCCCTCCTCCTCACCCCTTCTCTTCTCCCTTTCGTATCCCTCCTCCTCACCTCTTCTCTTCTCCCTTTCGTATCCCTCCTCCTCACCTCTTCTCTTCTCCCTTTCGTATCCCTCCTCCTCACCTCTTCTCTTCTCCCTTTCGTATCCCTCCTCCTCACCCCTTCTCTTCTCCCTTTCGTATCCCTCCTCCTCACCCCTTCTCTTCTCCCTTTCGTATCCCTCCTCCTCACCCCTTCTCTTCTCCCTTTCGTATCCCTCCTCCTCACCCCTTCTCTTCTCCCTTTCGTATCCCTCCTCCTCACCCCTTCTCTTCTCCCTTTCGTATCCCTCCTCCTCACCCCTTCTCTTCTCCCTTTCGTATCCCTCCTCCTCACCCCTTCTCTTCTCCCTTTCGTATCCCTCCTCTTCACCTCTTCTCTTCTCCCTTTTCGTATCCCTCCTCTTCACCTCTTCTCTTCTCCCTTTCGTATCCCTCCTCCTCACCCCTTCTCTTCTCCCTTTCGTATCCCTCCTCCTCACCCCTTCTCTTCTCCCTTTCGTATCCCTCCTCCTCACCTCTTCTCTTCTCCCTTTCGTATCCCTCCTCCTCACCTCTTCTCTTCTCCCTTTCGTATCCCTCCTCCTCACCCCTTCTCTTCTCCCTTTCGTATCCCTCCTCCTCACCCCTTCTCTTCTCCCTTTCGTATCCCTCCTCCTCACCCCTTCTCTTCTCCCTTTCGTATCCCTCCTCCTCACCTCTTCTCTTCTCCCTTTCGTATCCCTCCTCCTCACCCCTTCTCTTCTCCCTTTTGTATCCCTCCTACTCACCCCTTCTCTTCTCCCTTTCGTATCCCTCCTCCTCACCTCTTCTCTTCTCCCTTTCGTATCCCTCCTCCTCACCTCTTCTCTTCTCCCTTTCGTATCCCTCCTCCTCACCTCTTCTCTTCTCCCTTTCGTATCCTTCCTCCTCACCCCTTCTCTTCTCCCTTTCGTATCCCTCCTCCTCACCTCTTCTCTTCTCCCTTTCGTATCCCTCCTCCTCACCTCTTCCGTTCTCCCTTTCGTATCCCTCCTACTCACCCCTTCTCTTCTCCCTTTCGTATCCCTCCTCCTCACCCCTTCTCTTCTCCCTTTCGTATCCCTCCTCCTCACACCTTCTCTTCTCCCTTTCGTATCCCTCCTCCTCACCCCTTCTCTTCTCCCTTTCGTATCCCTCCTCCTCACCTCTTCTCTTCTCCCTTTCGTATCCCTCCTACTCACCCCTTCTCTTCTCCTTTTCGTATCCCTCCTCCTCACCCCTTCTCTTCTCCCTTTCGTATCCCTCCTCCTCACCCCTTCTCTTCTCCCTTTCGTATCCCTCCTCCTCACCCCTTCTCTTCTCCCTTTCGTATCCCTCATCCTCACCTCTTCTCTTCTCCCTTTCGTATCCCTCCTCCTCACCTCTTCTCTTCTCCCTTTCGTATCCCTCCTCCTCACCCCTTCTCTTCTCCCTTTCGTATCCCTCCTCCTCACCCCTTCTCTTCTCCCTTTCGTATCCCTCCTCCTCACCCCTTCTCTTCTCCCTTTCGTATCCCTCCTCCTCACCCCTTCTCTTCTCCCTTTCGTATCCCTCCTCCTCACCCCTTCTCTTCTCCCTTTCGTATCCCTCCTCCTCACCCCTTCTCTTCTCCCTTTCGTATCCCTCCTCCTCACCTCTTCTCTTCTCCCTTTCGTATCCCTCCTCCTCACCTCTTCTCTTCTCCCTTTCGTATCCCTCCTCCTCACCTCTTCTCTTCTCCCTTTCGTATCCCTCCTCCTCACCCCTTCTCTTCTCCCTTTCGTTTCCCTCCTCCTCACCCCTTCTCTTCTCCCTTTCGTATCCTTCCTCCTCACCCCTTCTCTTCTCCCTTTCGTATCCCTCCTCCTCACCCCTTCTCTTCTCCCTTTCGTATCCCTCCTCCTCACCTCTTCTCTTCTCCCTTTCGTATCCCTCCTCCTCACCCCTTCTCTTCTCCCTTTCGTATCCCTCCTCCTCACCCCTTCTCTTCTCCCTTTCGTATCCCTCCTCTTCACCTCTTCTCTTCTCCCTTTTCGTATCCCTCCTCCTCACCTCTTCTCTTCTCCCTTTCGTATCCCTACTCCTCACCCCTTCTCTTCTCCCTTTCGTATCCCTCCTCCTCACCCCTTCTCTTCTCCCTTTCGTATCCCTCCTCCTCACCTCTTCTCTTCTCCCTTTCGTATCCCTCCTCCTCACCCCTTCTCTTCTCCCTTTCGTATCCCTCCTCCTCACCCCTTCTCTTCTCCCTTTCGTATCCCTCCTCCTCACCCCTTCTCTTCTCCCTTTCGTATCCCTCCTCCTCACCCCTTCTCTTCTCCCTTTCGTATCCTTCCTCCTCACCCCTTCTCTTCTCCCTTTCGTATCCCTCCTCCTCACCCCCTCTCTTCTCCCTTTCGTATCCCTCCTCCTCACCCCTTCTCTTCTCCCTTTCGTATCCTTCCTCCTCACCCCTTCTCTTCTCCCTTTCGTATCCCTCCTCCTCACCCCTTCTCTTCTCCCTTTCGTATCCCTCCTCCTCACCCCTTCTCTTCTCCCTTTCGTATCCCTCCTCCTCACCCCTTCTCTTCTCCCTTTCGTATCCTTCCTCCTCACCTCTTCTCTTCTCCCTTTCGTATCCTTCCTCCTCACCCCTTCTCTTCTCCCTTTCGTATCCCTCCTCCTCACCCCTTCTCTTCTCCCTTTCGTATCCCTCCTCCTCACCCCTTCTCTTCTCCCTTTCGTATCCCTCCTCCTCACCCCTTCTCTTCTCCCTTTCGTATCCCTCCTCCTCACCCCTTCTCTTCTCCCTTTCGTATCCCTCTCTCCGTTGTGCTGTTGAGGGGCATTAATCCAGTTAATGACTGGGTGCTGTTAGTCCAGCATACTTACCCAGATAATTAACATTTCCTGGTGGATTGTAGAAAAAGGAGAAGCCTGTCATCCGTGGTTCTATTGCTTCATTCTAAAAGGACAAATCTTCAACAGATGGATGTTTAATTTAAAAAAAATGTATTTTAGTGGGTCACAGTTTTTACTGTCAAACATTTCGCAATTATCAGTCGGTGAATTTGAATGTGAACAATTTCTCTCCAAGTCATGTTGAGTGAGTGTGACTGACAGGCATGTGGGATCTGTTCCACATGGCAAGCTGCGACCTGCAGAGAGAGGAGAAGCAGCAGTGGTGGTATGTAAGGTGGGAGAATCAGGGCAGATGGGAGAAATGCATGGCTTGTTTGGACAGAGAGAGGAATGCCTCAGCCAGCCAGTGTACCTTTCTGTGTTGTACCTCTCTGATTGAGGCCCACGGGGCTGAAAGGGTGATGTTATGCTCAGAGATTGATATTAAGTCTAGTAAATTAATATGTGGGATGTGTTTGTTACATGTCTTAAACAATTTACATGATTTAGTGAACATGATTTAGCAGTTGGTTGTCTGTTTTTGTCTTAGCATAATATCAACAGAATATCACAATGCACTTTTCCCATTTGTCCCGGTCCTGTCATGTCTGTCAAGGCAGCATATAATAATTTTTTCACTCTAGGCCTCAGATATAACAGATATATGCATATCATCCAGACAGTTTATTACTCAATGAGGAAGTGAGTGGTTATTAAGTCTGAAACCACTTGTTGAATGAATGAAGTCAACTTGGAAAAACTGTTGAATAAGAGAAAGGCATCTACAACTATTTCACCTCAATGTATTGTTGGAAATAAGACCTATAGTGATCCTGATATCATTTCATGTCAATTTAATACCTTTGTTGTGAATGTGGTACATTCAAAGAAAATAGAGAAAGTTGATGGAAATCCCTTGGATTATATTATGGGACATTTCCCTTCTCTGCTTCAGTTGGATCCTCCTGATGTGAAGGAGGTGATTGGTAACTTAAAGATATTAGCAGCAGGTCATGGTGAGATTGGTGCCTCTGTTGAAATCAGTGTCTTCCTGGATTACTGAGACTCTAACGGATCCTTCACCAAATGTATGCAAACTGCTATTGTTCCTAAAGATTTGAAAATTAGTTATCCCCCTCTATAAATCTGGGGATCCAAGATCTTTCACATTTTTTCGCCCAATATCTGTACTATGTTTTTCTAAAATCCTAGAAAAATTGTTGTATAAGAGAATGTTGAAACATTTAAATCAACACTGTATTCTTTATGAGCACCAAAATGGTTTTGGTAAAAACTACTCCACAGATATGATTCTTTTGCAAGTTGTGGATAAAATCTTTACAGCCCTGAACAACAAGGAATACACTCTAGGCATCTTTTTTAGATTTATCCAAAGCGTTTGACACGGTTGATCATGAAATATTACTCAGTAAATTACATTATTATATTTTTCATGATTATGCATATAATTGGTTAAATAGTTATGTTTATAATAGAGAACAATGTGTTTTTGCAAACAGTTGTACATTTACCAGGGACAAGATATAAATGCATTTTAAAAAGAGACAGAATCTCAAATGGTTGGAATGAAATAGAACAAGTAACATCCACTAGATTCCTGGGAGTTGTAATTGATGAACAGTTATTCTGGAAAAATCATATTCAATTTGTCTGTAGCAAAGTGATGAAATCTGTTGGTATCATCAGACAGATTAATGGTTTGGTTCATCAGGCTTGCTTCCTAACTCTATACTATAGCTTCATTTACCCATATGTCATTGTGTCTGTGTGGGGTGGGGGCTAACCTGAAGGATTAGTAGCAGAAGAGGAGAGAGGTGACCCCCTGGTCAAATGACAAACAGTAAACTGTAGTACAGCCCAGGTCTGGTCTGGATAGTGGTAGCAGCAGATGGGAAGGTGTAACATGACACCGCCAGGCTAGGCTGGGATTTGAATAGCAGTTGGTTCAGGATTGTTCCCTGGCTCTGCCTGGAGGCTTGGAGGCCTGGGGCTGTGTGTGTCATGGGACCTGGGATTTGAATGGATCTATTTAACGGGGAACTAACGGACGAGGACCAGGATGCAACCTGCCTGACTGCCTGGCTGACTGACTGGCTGTGCACCTGTGAAAACCTGGAGTGGAGCGGCCCAAGTGGGATTGGAGTGGGGAGTGGAGTGACATGGCCAGCCTTTGACGTATTATTCCCTTTATCTCCTAGTGGGAATGGAGTAGGGAGTGGAGTGACATGGCCAGCCTTTGACGTATTATTCCCTTTATCTCCTAGTGAGAATGGAGTGGGGAGTGGAGTGGCATGGCCAGCCTTTGACGTATTATTCCCTTTATCTCCTAGTGAGAATGGAGTAGGGAGTGGAGTGGCATGGCCAGCCTTTGACGTATTATTCCCTTTATCTCCTAGTGGGAGTGGAGTAGGGAGTGGAGTGACATGGCCAGCCTTTGACTTATTATTCCCTTTATCTCCTAGTGGGAGTGGAGTGGGGAGTGGAGTGACATGGTCAGCCTTTGACTTATTATTCCCTTTATCTCCTAGTGGGAATGGAGTAGGGAGTGGAGTGACATGGTCAGCCTTTGACGTATTATTCCCTTTATCTCCTAGTGAGAATGGAGTGGGGAGTGGAGTGACATGGCCAGCCTTTGACGTATTATTCCCTTTATCTCCTAGTGGGGAAAAGGGCTTCGTAAGTGATGCGTCTCTGAATCTGAATGATCGGCTATGAAAAGCCAACTGACATTTACTCCTGAGGTGCTGACTTGCTGCACCCTCTACAACCACTGTGATTATTATTATTTGACCCTGCTGGGCATCTATTAAAGTTTGAATATCTTGGCCATGTTCTGTTATAATCTCCACCCGGCACAGCCAGAAGAGGACTGGCCACTACCTCATAGCCTGGTTCCTCTCTAGGTTTCTTCCTAGGTTCCTGCCTTTCTAGGGAGTTTTTCCTAGCCACCTTGCTTCTACACCTGCATTGCTTGCTGTTTGGGGTTTTAGGCTGGGTTTCTGTACAGCACTTTGATATATCAGCTGATGTAAGAAGGGCTATATAAATACATGTGATTGATTGATTGATCTCCATCTCACTGAGCCAGCTGGGAGGCCTGGTTTAAAGACCTGAGTCAAACATGTACAGCTGTCACATATGTTTAAATACTTGAGATGCACTTGATGAAATTCGCTTGTAACAGTGGAACCAATTGAATAGTGCCAAAAGTGCAATAAATAAAGTACTCCTCAAATACTCTAATAAATATAAAAAAGTATTTGTCATATGGTTTGTAGCGGTTAGGAGGCTTGGATTGTGGGGGGGTAGAGGATTATTGGGAGTAGATAAAGGGATAGAGAAGTTTGGTAATATAGAGGGCGTTTTGGGGGTAGATAGAGGGATAGAGAGGTTAGGTCATGTAGAGGGGTAGAGGGGATTTTGGGGGTAGAGAGGTTAGGTAATGTAGAGAGGTTAAATGCAATGTTCCCTCTATTTTCTTTCGTCACTGAGCAGATTTCAGGTCTGATGAGCGCAAACTTTGTGAACTTTGAACTTTGTGAAAATTCTGCGAAACTTCCAGCGCTCGTTTACTGTGAACACTGAGGCTGTACCCACTTTAAGTTACAGTTTTACTGTGAACACTGAGGCTGTACCCGCTTTAAGTTACAGTTTTACTGTGAACACTGAGGCTGTACCCGCTTTAAGTTTTACTGTGAACACTGAGGCTGTACCCGCTTTAAGTTACAGTTTTACTGTGAACACTGAGGCTGTACCCGCTTTAAGTTACAGTTTTACTGTGAACACTGAGGCTGTACCCGCTTTAAGTTACAGTTTTACTGTGAACACTGAGGCTGTACCCGCTTTAAGTTACAGTTTTACTGTGAACACTGAGGCTGTACCCACTTTAAGTTACAGTTTTACTGTGAACACTGAGGCTGTACCCGCTTTAAGTTACAGTTTTACTGTGAACACTGAGGCTGTACCCGCTTTAAGTTTTACTGTGAACACTGAGGCTGTACCCGCTTTAAGTTACAGTTTTACTGTGAACACTGAGGCTGTACCCGCTTTAAGTTACAGTTTTACTGTGAACACTGAGGCTGTACCCGCTTTAAGTTTTACTGTGAACACTGAGGCTGTACCCGCTTTAAGTTACAGTTTTACTGTGAACACTGAGGCTGTACCCACTATAAGTTACAGTTTTACTGTGAACACTGAGGCTGTACCCGCTTTAAGTTAGTTTTACTGTGAACACTGAGGCTGTACCCGCTTTAAGTTACAGTTTTACTGTGAACACTGAGGCTGTACCCGCTTTAAGTTACAGTTTTAACAGTGGGAAGTAGGCTACTGTGGCTATTTGATCATAATGTATGTCCACCAGAGTGGCCTACCATCAGAAACAATGGATAAAATGCATCTCATAACATTTTAACATGGAAATAGTTGTTATATCATTCAGCCTACAGTAGCAGACAGTGTGTGGTGTTCAATGTAGGCCTACATTCTCCATGAGACTTTTGAAAAAAACATGCAGGGCTTGACATCAACCTTTATCCACTCAGACAAGGAGGTGATGGGAAATGTTGTTGTGTTTGATGCAAGAAACCACTTTACAAAATAAAATGCATCATTATTCCCATACCATTATTACAGAGAATCAGACAAATTATGCTACCCTCTGCCTATTGGCTACTCAGCTTATTCAAGACTGTCTCAAAATACAACACTGCCCCTTTAAGACCAAAAACAAGCTCTTTACCTGACTTGCTTTTCAAAGATGTCTAGAAATGTACATGTTTTGTGCTCTTGTAGGAAGCAGTCACTCCCCAATTGCTGACTACAAATGATTTATAACTGGGCTAATAACTCACTAACTAGCAAAGGATATGAACAAAATGTGCACACGTGGCTACATGCAGCTCTCGCTTTGATCTCTAAACAAGCGCATCTACTCACGACCGCTCATGCTGTAAACACAGTCCAGTTCAAAGTGAATGGCACAGATCCATATATGGCAATGTTCTATTTGCATACAGGGCTACGGCAGCTCTGATTGGTAATGCCGCACCGGTATGTGTGGGCTGAGTGGTGCATATCAATGCAATAGAATCCTACTCTGATGCGTTCTGCCTCCAACAACATCTCTGATATTTATTCTGCTTGGCAGTCCCGGTGGAGCTCCACGGCAGTCTCATGGCAACTGCGTGGGGGTTAGATGGGGTTTTGGGGGGCAGAGGGGTTAGACGGGGTGGAGGGGGGTGGAGGGGTTAGACGGGGTGGAGGGGGGCGGAGGGGTTAGACGGGGTGGAGGGGGGCGGAGGGGTTAGACGGGGTGGAGGGGGGCGGAGGGGTTAGACGGGGTGGAGGGGTTAGACGGGGTGGAGGGGTTAGACGGGGTGGAGGGGGGCGGAGGGGTTAGACGGGGTGGAGGGGGTGGAGGGGTTAGACGGGGTGGAGGGGTTAGACGGGGTGGAGGGGGGTGGAGGGGTTAAACGGGGTGGAGGGGTTAGACGGGGTGGAGGGGGTGGAGGGGTTAGACGGGGTGGAGGGGTTAGACGGGGTGGAGGGGGGCGGAGGGGTTAGACGGGGTGGAGGGGTTAGACGGGGTGGAGGGGGTGGAGGGGTTAGACAGGGTGGAGGGGGTGGAGGGGTTAGACGGGGTGAGGGGGGCGGAGGGGTTAGACGGGGTGGAGGGGTTAGACGGGGTGGAGGGGGTGGAGGGGTTAGACGGGGTGGAGGGGTTAGACGGGGTGGAGGGGGTGGAGGGGTTAGACGGGGTGGAGGGGGGTGGAGGGGTTAGACGGGGTGGAGGGGGCGGAGGGGTTAGACGGGGTGGAGGGGGGTGGAGGGGTGGAGGGGTTAGACGGGGTGGAGGGGTTAGACGGGGTGGAGGGGGTGGAGGGGTTAGACGGGGTGGAGGGGGGTGGAGGGGTTAGACGGGGTGGAGGGGGCGGAGGGGTTAGACGGGGTGGAGGGGGCGGAGGGGTTAGACGGGGTGGAGGGGGTGGAGGGGTTAGACGGGGTGGAGGGGGGTGGAGGGGTTAGACGGGGTGGAGGGGGCGGAGGGGTTAGACGGGGTGGAGGGGTTAGACGGGGTGGAGGGGTTAGACGGGGTGGAGGGGGTGGAGGGGTTAGATGGGGTGGAGGGTGCGGAGGGGTTAGACGGGGTGGAGGGGGCGGAGGGGTTAGACGGGGTGGAGGGGTTAGACGGGGTGGAGGGGTTAGACGGGGTGGAGGGGGTGGAGGGGTTAGACGGGGTGGAGGGGTTAGACGGGGTGGAGGGGGTGGAGGGGTTAGACGGGGTGGAGGGGGGTGGAGGGGTTAGACGGGGTGGAGGGGGCGGAGGGGTTAGACGGGGTGGAGGGGTTAGACGGGGTGGAGGGGTTAGACGGGGTGGAGGGGGTGGAGGGGTTAGACGGGGTGGAGGGGTTAGACGGGGTGGAGGGGGTGGAGGGGTTAGACGGGGTGGAGGGGGGTGGAGGGGTTAGACGGGGTGGAGGGGGGCGGAGGGGTTAGACGGGGTGGAGGGGGGTGGAGGGGTTAGACGGGGTGGAGGGGTGGAGGGGTTAGACGGGGTGGAGGGGTTAGACGGGGTGGAGGGGGTGGATGGGTTAGACGGGGTGGAGGGGTTAGACGGGGTGGAGGGGTTAGACGGGGTGGAGGGGTTAGACGGGGTGGAGGGGTTAGACGGGGTGGAGGGGTTAGACGGGGTGGAGGGGGCGGAGGGGTTAGACGGGGTGGAGGGGGTGGAGGGGTTAGACGGGGTGGAGGGGGTGGAGGGGTTAGACGGGGTGGAGGGGGCAGAGGGGTTAGACGGGGTGGAGGGGGCGGAGGGGTTAGATGGGGTGGAGGGGGCGGAGGGGTTAGATGGGGTGGAGGGGGCGGAGGGGTTAGACGGGGTGGAGGGGGCGGAGGGGTTAGATGGGGTGGAGGGGGCGGAGGGGTTAGACGGGGTGGAGGGGGCGGAGGGGTTAGACGGGGTGGAGGGGTTAGACGGGGTGGAGGGGGTGGAGGGGTTAGACGGGGTGGAGGGGGTGGAGGGGTTAGACGGGGTGGAGGGGGCGGAGGGGTTAGACGGGGTGGAGGGGGTGGAGGGGTTAGACGGGGTGGAGGGGTTAGACGGGGTGGAGGGGGTGGAGGGGTTAGACGGGGTGGAGGGGTTAGACGGGGTGGAGGGGGTGGAGGGGTTAGACGGGGTGGAGGGGGGTGGAGGGGTTAGACGGGGTGGAGGGGGCGGAGGGGTTAGACGGGGTGGAGGGGTTAGACGGGGTGGAGGGGTTAGACGGGGTGGAGGGGGTGGAGGGGTTAGATGGGGTGGAGGGGGCGGAGGGGTTAGACGGGGTGGAGGGGGCGGAGGGGTTAGACGGGGTGGAGGGGTTAGACGGGGTGGAGGGGGTGGAGGGGTTAGACGGGGTGGAGGGGGTGGAGGGGTTAGACGGGGTGGAGGGGGCGGAGGGGTTAGACGGGGTGGAGGGGTTAGACGGGGTGGAGGGGGTGGAGGGGTTAGACGGGGTGGAGGGGGGCGGAGGGGTTAGACGGGGTGGAGGGGGGTGGAGGGGTTAGACGGGGTGGAGGGGGTGGAGGGGTTAGACGGGGTGGAGGGGTTAGACGGGGTGGAGGGGTTAGACGGGGTGGAGGGGTTGGACGGGGTGGAGGGGGTGGAGGGGTTAGACGGGGTGGAGGGGTTAGACGGGGTGGAGGGGGCGGAGGGGTTAGACGGGGTGGAGGGGGCGGAGGGGTTAGACGGGGTGGAGGGGGTGGAGGGGTTAGACGGGGTGGAGGGGGTGGAGGGGTTAGACGGGGTGGAGGGGTTAGACGGGGTGGAGGGGTTAGACGGGGTGGAGGGGGTGGAGGGGTTAGACGGGGTGGAGGGGGCGGAGGGGTTAGACGGGGTGGAGGGGGTGGAGGGGTTAGACGGGGTGGAGGGGGCGGAGGGGTTAGACGGGGTGGAGGGGGCGGAGGGGTTAGACGGGGTGGAGGGGGTGGAGGGGTTAGACGGGGTGGAGGGGTTAGACGGGGTGGAGGGGGGTGGAGGGGTTAGACGGGGTGGAGGGGGGTGGAGGGGTTAGACGGGGTGGAGGGGTGGAGGGGTTAGACGGGGTGGAGGGGGCGGAGGGGTTAGACGGGGTGGAGGGGGGTGGAGGGGTGGAGGGGTTAGACGGGGTGGAGGGGTTAGACGGGGTGGAGGGGGTGGAGGGGTTAGACGGGGTGGAGGGGTGGAGGGGTTAGACGGGGTGGAGGGGGGCGGAGGGGTTAGACGGGGTGGAGGGGGTGGAGGGGTTAGACGGGGTGGAGGGGGGTGGAGGGGTTAGACGGGGTGGAGGGGTTAGACGGGGTGGAGGGGGCGGAGGGGTTAGACGGGGCGGAGGGGTTAGACGGGGTGGAGGGGGCGGAGGGGTTAGACGGGGTGGAGGGGTTAGACGGGGTGGAGGGGGTGGAGGGGTTAGACGGGGTGGAGGGGGCGGAGGGGTTAGACGGGGTGGAGGGGGGTGGAGGGGTTAGACGGGGTGGAGGGGTTAGACGGGGTGGAGGGGGGCGGAGGGGTTAGACGGGGTGGAGGGGGGTGGAGGGGTTAGACGGGGTGGAGGGGTTAGACGGGGTGGAGAGGTTAGACGGGGTGGAGGGGGTGGAGGGGTTAGACGGGGTGGAGGGGGTGGAGGGGTTAGACGGGGTGGAGGGGGCGGAGGGGTTAGACGGGGTGGAGGGGGGTGGAGGGGTTAGACGGGGTGGAGGGGTTAGACGGGGTGGAGGGGGGCGGAGGGGTTAGACGGGGTGGAGGGGGGTGGAGGGGTTAGACGGGGTGGAGGGGGCGGAGGGGTTAGACGGGGTGGAGGGGGTGGAGGGGTTAGACGGGGTGGAGGGGGTGGAGGGGTTAGACGGGGTGGAGGGGGGTGGAGGGGTTAGACGGGGTGGACGGGGTGGAGGGGATAGACGGGGTGGAGGGGGTGGAGGGGTTAGACGGGGTGGAGGGGTTAGACGGGGTGGAGGGGGGCGGAGGGGTTAGACGGGGTGGAGGGGGGTGGAGGGGTTAGACGGGGTGGAGGGGGTGGAGGGGTTAGACGGGGTGGAGGGGGCGGAGGGGTTAGACGGGGTGGAGGGGGGTGGAGGGGTTAGACGGGGTGGAGGAGGTGGAGGGGTTAGACGGGGTGGAGGGGGGTGGAGGGGTTAGACGGGGTGGAGGGGGTGGAGGGGTTAGACGGGGTGGAGGGGGCGGAGGGGTTAGACGGGGTGGAGGGGGGTGGAGGGGTTAGACGGGGTGGAGGGGTTAGACGGGGTGGAGGGGGGTGGAGGGGTTAGACGGGGTGGAGGGGTTAGACGGGGTGGAGGGGGGTGGAGGGGTTAGACGGGGTGGAGGGGTTAGACGGGGTGGAGGGGGGTGGAGGGGTTAGATGGGGTGGAGGGGTTAGACGGGGTGGAGGGGGGCGGAGGGGTTAGACGGGGTGGAGGGGTTAGACGGGGTGGAGGGGGCGGAGGGGTTAGACGGGGTGGAGGGGGGTGGAGGGGTGGAGGGGTTAGACGGGGTAGAGGGGTTAGACGGGGTGGAGGGGGGTGGAGGGGTTAGACGGGGTGGAGGGGGGTGGAGGGGTTAGACGGGGTGGAGGGGTTAGACGGGGTGGAGGGGGCGGAGGGGTTAGACGGGGCGGAGGGGTTAGACGGGGTGGAGGGGTGGAGGGGTTAGACGGGGTGGAGGGGTTAGACGGGATGGAGGGGTTAGACGGGGTGGAGGGGGGTGGAGGGGTTAGACGGGGTAGAACGGTTCAGATGTGGCTGGTAGGGGGTAGTGGGTAGTGGGCTGGTAGGGGGTAGTGGGCTGGTAGGGGGTAGTGGGCTGGTAGGGGGTAGTGGGTAGTGGGCTGGTAGGGGGTAGTGGGCTGGTAGGGGGTAGTGGGCTGGTAGGGGGTAGTGGGCTGGTAGGGGGTAGTGGGCTGGTAGGGGGTAGTGGGCTGGTAGGGGGTAGTGGGCTGGTAGGGGGTAGTGGGTAGTGGGCTGGTAGGGGGTAGTGGGCTGGTAGGGGGTAATGGGCTGGTAGGGGGTAGTGGGGTTTGATGGGGTAAATGAACTGACATGTCCTGGGTTAATAGTGGTAGTTGATCTGACATGTCCTGGGTTAATAGTGGTAGTTGATCTGACATGTCCTGGGTTAATAGTGGTAGTTGATCTGACATGTCCTGGGTTAATAGTGGTAGTTGAACTGACATGTCCTGGGTTAATAGTGGTAGTTGATCTGACATGTCCTGGGTTAATAGTGGTAGTTGAACTGACATGTCCTGGGTTAATAGTGGTAGTTAACTGGCATGTCCTGGGTTAATAGTGGTAGTTGAACTGACATGTCCTGGGTTAATAGTGGTAGTTGAACTGACATGTCCTGGGTTAATAGTGATAGTTGAACTGAGATGTCCTGGGTTAATAGTGGTAGTTAACTGACATGTCCTGGGTTAATAGTGGTAGGTGAACTGACATGTCCTGGGTTAATAGTGGTAGTTGAACTGACATGTCCTGGGTTAATAGTGGTAGTTAACTGACATGTCCTGGGTTAATAGTGGTAGTTAACTGACATGTCCTGGGTTAATAGTGGTAGTTGATCTGACATGTCCTGGGTTAATAGTGGTAGTTGAACTGACATGTCCTGGGTTAATAGTGGTAGTTAACTGACATGTCCTGGGTTAATAGTGGTAGTTAACTGACATGTCCTGGGTTAATAGTGGTAGATGAACTGACATGTCCTGAGTTAGTAGTGGTAGTTGAACTGACATGTCCTGGGTTAATAGTGGTAGTTGAACTGACATGTCCTGGGTTAATAGTGGTAGATGAACTGACATGTCCTGGGTTAATAGTGGTAGTTGATCTGACATGTCCTGGGTTAATAGTGGTAGTTGATCTGACATGTCCTGGGTTAATAGTGGTAGTTAACTGACATGTCCTGGGTTAATGGATGGAATAAGAATAGTCTCCTGTATTTACCAGTGGTTTTTTTGAAGGCAGGGAGTTTGTTTACATAGCCAGATAGGAGATATCAAGAACATGCTGTTTGATACCACAGATTTCCTAATCAGACTGAACAATGACTTCCTGCTTTAACTGATAACAACTTCATCATATTGGCCTGTTCACGTGTTTATAGTTGTTTCAGATAGAGTTGGTGTGGGGTTTGCTGCGATAGCCACTTGTTGTTTTACTCAAAGAAAACCACTTGTCAATTTTGAACTAACAAGACCTACAGTTGAAGTATGAGGTTTACATACACTTAGGTTGGAGTCATTTAAACTCATTTTTCAACTACTCCACAAATGTCTTGTTGACAAACTATAGTTTTGGCAAGTCGGTTAGGACATCTGCTTTGTGCATGACACAAGTCATTTTTCCAACAGTTGTTTACAGACAGATTATTTCACCTATAATTCACTGTATCACAATTCCAGTGGGTCAGAAGTTTAAATACACTAAGTTGACTGTGCCTTTAAACAGCTTGGAAAAATATAGAAATGATGTCATGGCTTTAGAAGCTTCTGATAATTGACATCATTTGAGTCAATTGGAGGTGTACCTGTGGATGTATTTCAGGGTCTACCTTCAAACGCAGTGCCTCTTTGCTTGACATCATGGGAAAATCAAAAGAAATCAGCCAAGACCTCAGAAAACAAATTGTAGACCTCCACAAGTCTGGTTCATCCTTGGGAACAATTTCCAAACTCCTGAAGGAACCACGTTCATCTGTACAAACAATAGTACACAAGTATTAACACCATGGGACCACGCAGCCGTCATACCGCTCAGGAAGGAGACGTGTTCTGTCTCCTAGAGATGAACGTACTTTGGTGCGAATATTGCAAATCAATCAAGTTTATTTTATATAGCCCTTCGTACATCAGCTAATATCTCAAAGTGCTGTACAGAAAGTGCTGAACCCAGCCTAAAACCCCAAACAGCAAGCAATGCAGGTGTAGAAGCACGGTGGCTGGGAAAAACTCCCTAGAAAGGCCAAAACCTAGGAAGAAACCTAGAGAGGAACCAGGCTATGAGGGGTGGCCAGTCCTCTTCTGGCTGTGCCGGGTGGAGATTATAACTGAACATGGCCAAGATGTTCAAAATGTTCATAAATGACCAGCATGGTCAAATAATAATCAGGAATAAATGGCAGTTGGCTTTTCATAGCCGATCATTAAGAGTTGAAAACAGCAGGTCTGGGACAGGTAGCAGATCCGGTGGACAGGTCAGGGTTCCATAACCGCAGGCAGAACAGTTGAAACTGGAACAGCAGCAAGGCCAGGTGGACTGGGGACAGCAAGGAGTCATCATGCCCGGTCGTCCTGACGCATGGTCCGAGGGCTCAGGTCCTCCGAGAGAGAGAAAGAAAGAGAGAAGGAGAGAATTAGAGAGAGCATACTTAAATTCACACAGGACACTGGATAAGACAGGAGAAGTACTCCAGATATAACCAACTGACCCTAGCCCCCCGACACATAAACTACTGCAGCATAAATACTGGAGGCTGAGACAGGAGGGGTCAGGAGACACTGTGGCCCCATCCGATGATACCCCCGGACAGGGCCAAACAGGAAGGATATAACCCCACCCACTTTGCCAAAGCACAGCCCCCGCACCACTAGAGGGATATCAATCCCAGAACAACAGCAAAGGACTTTGTGAAGATGCCGGAGGAAACAGGTACAAAAGTATTTATATCCACAGTAAAATGAGTCCTATATCGACATAACCTGAAAGGCCGCTTATCAAGGAAGAAGCCACTGCTCCAAAACCGCCATAAAAAATCCAGACTACGGTTTGCAACTGCACATGGCGACAAAGATTGTACTTTTTGGAGAAATGTAACAAAAATTGAACTGTTTGGCCATAATGACCATCGTTTTGTTTGGAGGAAAAAGTGCACTTCATAAAATAGATGGTATCATCAGGAAGGGAAATTATGTGGATATATTGAAGCAACGTCTCAAGACATCAGTCCGGAAGTTAAAGCTTGGTCGCAAATGGGTCTTCCAAATGGACAATGACCCCAAGCATACTTCCAAAGTTGTGGCAAAATGGCTTAAGGACAACAAAGTGAAGGTATTGGAATGGCCATCACAAAGCCCTGACCTCAATCCCATAGAAAATTTGTGGGCGGAACTGAAACAGCGTGTGCGATCAAGGAGGCCTACAAACCTGACTCAGTTACACCAGCTCTGTCAGGAGGAATGGGCCAAAATTCACCCAACTTATTGTGGGAAGCTTGTGGAAGGCTACCCAAAACATTTGACCCACGTTAAAAAAATGTAAAGGCAATGCTACCAAATACTAATTGAGTGTATGTAAACTTCTGACCCACTGGGAATGTGATGAAAGAAATAAAAGCTAAAATAAATAATTCTCTCTACTATTATTCTGACATTTCACATTCTTAAAATAAAGTGGTGATCCTAAGTGACCTAAAACAGGGAATGTTTACTAGGATTAAATGTCAGGAATGGTGAAAACTGAGTTTAAATGTATTTGGCTAAGGTGTATGTAAACTTCCGACTACAACTGTAGATATGTTTGAAGATACTGTTGAATAATCTTTTTCCTCCTCCATTTATATATTCATCCTGCATTTCTTCTCATTGACTCTCAAGACTTCAGCTGGGTGGAAGGTTGAGCATGTGTTGTGAGAATTAATCCCATCTGACCTTCCATTCTGTTCCCTCCTCTCCTTTGCTCCTTCCCTCCTCTCATCCTTCCTTCCCTTCACCCCCTTCTCTCTTTCTCTCTTTCCTTCCCTCTCTCCTG
>NC_092114.1:5701899-5884399 GCF_045679555.1 Salvelinus alpinus
TAAATCAAACCATACAGTTACTGGTAGATCTGTCCTAAATCAAACCGTACAGTTACTGGTAGATCTGTCCTGAATCAAACCGTAAAGTTACTGGTAGATCTATCCTGAATCAAACCATACAGTTACTGGTAGATCTGTTCTGAATCAAACCATACATTTACTGGTAGATCTATCCTGAATCAAACCATACAGTTACTGGTGGATCTGTCCTGAATCAAACCATACAGTTACTGGTGGATCTGTCCTGAATCAAACCAAACAGTTACTGGTGGATCTGTCCTGAATCAAACCATACAGTTACTGGGAGATCTGTCCTGAATCAAACCATACAGTTACTGGTAGATCTGTCCTGAATCAAATCATTCAGTTACTGGTAGATCTGTCCTGAATCAAACCATACAGTTACTGGTAGATCTATCCTGAATCAAACCATACAGTTACTGGTGGATCTGTCCTGAATCAAACCGTACAGTTACTGGTGGATCTGTCCTGAATCAAACCGTACAGTTACTGGTGGATCTGTCCTGAATCAAACCGTACAGTTACTGGTGGATCTGTCCTGAATCAAACCGTACAGTTACTGGTGGATCTGTCCTGAATCAAACCGTACAGTTACTGGTAGATCTGTCCTGAATCAAACCGTACAGTTACTGGTAGATCTGTCCTGAATCAAACCGTACAGTTACTGGTGGATCTGTCCTGAATCAAACCGTACAGTTACTGGTAGATCTGTCCTGAATCAAACCGTACAGTTACTGGTAGATCTGTCCTGAATCAAACCGTACAGTTACTGGTGGATCTGTCCTGAATCAAACCGTAGAGTTACTGGTAGATCTGTCCTGAATCAAACCGTACAGTTACTGGTAGATCTGTCCTGAATCAAACCGTACAGTTACTGGTAGATCTGTGCTGAATCAAACCGTACAGTTACTGGTAGATCTGTCCTGAATCAAACCGTACAGTTACTGGTAGATCTTTCCTGAATCAAACCGTAAAGTTACTGATAGATCTATCCTGAATCAAACCGTACAGTTACTGGTAGATCTGTTCTGAATCAAACCGTACAGTTACTGGTAGATCTGTTCTGAATCAAACCGTACAGTTACTGGTAGATTTGTTCTGAATCAAATCGTACAGTTACTGGTAGATCTGTTCTGAATCAAACCGTACATTTACTGGTAGATCTATCCTGAATCAAACCGTACATTTACTGGTAGATCTGTTCTGAATCAAACCGTACAGTTACTGGTAGATCTGTCCTGAATCAAACCATACAGTTACTGGTGGATCTGTCCTGAATCAAACCATACAGTTACTGGTGGATCTGTCCTGAATCAAACCAAACAGTTACTGGTGGATCTGTCCTGAATCAAACCGTACAGTTACTGGTAGAACTGTCCTGAATCAAACCGTACAGTTACTGGTGGATCTGTCCTGAATCAAACCGTACAGTTACTGGTAGATCTGTCCTGAATCAAACCGTACAGTTACTGGTAGATCTGTCCTGAATCAAACCGTACCGTTACTGGTAGATCTGTCCTGAATCAAACCGTACAGTTACTGGGAGATCTGTCCTGAATCAAACCATACAGTTACTGGTAGATCTGTCCTGAATCAAATCATTCAGATACTGGTATATCTGTCCTGAATCAAACCATACAGTTACTGGTAGATCTGTCCTGAATCAAACCATACAGTTACTGGTGGATCTGTCCTGAATCAAACCATACAGTTACTGGTGGATCTGTCCTGAATCAAACCATACAGTTACTGGTGGATCTGTCCTGAATCAAACCGTACAGTTACTGGTGGATCTGTCCTGAATCAAACCGTACAGTTACTGGTGGATCTGTCCTGAATCAAACCGTACAGTTACTGGTAGATCTGTCCTGAATCAAACCGTACAGTTCCTGGTAGATCTGTCCTGAATCAAACCGTACAGTTCCTGGTAGATCTGTCCTGAATCAAACCGTAAAGTTACTGGTAGATCTATCCTGAATCAAACCGTACAGTTACTGGTAGATCTGTCCTGAATCAAACCGTACAGTTACTGGTGGATCTGTCCTGAATCAAACCGTACAGTTACTGGTGGATCTGTCCTGAATCAAACCGTACAGTTACTGGTGGATCTGTCCTGAATCAAACCGTACAGTTACTGGTAGATCTGTCCTGAATCATACCGTACAGTTACTGGTAGATCTGTCCTGAATCAAACCGTACAGTTACTGGTAGATCTGTCCTGAATCAAACCGTACAGTTACTGGTAGATCTGTCCTGAATCAAACCGTACAGTTACTGGTAGATCTGTCCTGAATCAAACCGTACAGTTACTGGTGGAACTGTCCTGAATCAAACCGTACAGTTACTGGTGGAACTGTCCTGAATCAAACCGTACAGTTACTGGTAGAACTGTCCTGAATCAAACCGTACAGTTACTGGTGGATCTGTCCTGAATCAAACCGTAAAGTTACTGGTAGATCTGTCCTGAATCAAACCGTACAGTTACTGGTAGATCTGTCCTGAATCAAACCGTACAGTTACAGGTAGATCTGTCCTGAATCAAACCGTACAGTCACTGTTAGATCCGTCCAGAATCAAACCGTACAGTCACAGGTAGATCTGTCCTGAATCAAACCGTACAGTTACTGGTGGATCTGTCCTGAATCAAACCGTACAGTTACTGGTGGATCTGTCCTGAATCAAACCGTACAGTTACTGGTGGATCTGTCCTGAATCAAACCGTACAGTTACTGGTAGATCTGTCCTGAAACAAACCGTACAGTTACTGGTAGATCTGTCCTGAATCAAACCGTACAGTTACTGGTAGATCTGTCCTGAATCAAACCATACAGTTACTGGTAGATCTGTCCTGAATCAAACCATACATTTGCTGGTAGATCTGTCCTGAATCAAACCATACAATTACTGGTAGATCTGTCCTGAACCAAACCGTACAGTTACGTGTGGAACTGTCCTGAATCAAACCGTACAGTTACGTGTGGAACTGTCCTGAATCAAACCGTACAGTTACTGGTAGAACTGTCCTGAATCAAACCGTACAGTTACTGGTAGAACTGTCCTGAATCAAACCGTACAGTTACTGGTGGATCTGTCCTGAATCAAACCGTACAGTTACTGGTAGATCTGTCCTGAATCAAACCGTACAGTTACTGATGGATCTGTCCTGAATCAAACCGTACAGTTACTGGTAGATCTGTCCTGAATCAAACCATACAGTTACTGGTAGATCTGTCCTGAATCAAACCGTACAGTTACTGGTAGATCTGTCCTGAATCAAACCGTACAGTTACTGGTAGATCTGTCCTGAATCAAACCGTACAGTTACTGGTAGATCTGACCTGAATCAAACCATACCGTTACTGGTAGATCTGTCCTGAATCAAACCGTACAGTTACTGGTAGATCTGTCCTGAATCAAACCGCACAGTTACTGGTAGATCTGTCCCTAATCAAACCGTACAGTTACTGGTGGATCTGTCCTGAATCAAACCGTACAGTTACTGGTGGATCTGTACTGAATCAAACCATACAGTTACTGGTAGATCTGTCCTGAATCAAACCGTACATTTACTGGTAGATCTGTCCTGAATCAAACCGTACAGTTACTGGTGGATCTGTCCTGAATCAAAACATACAGTTACTGGTGGATCTGTCCTGAATCAAAACATACAGTTACTGGTAGATCTGTCCTGAATCAAACCATACAGTTACTGGGAGATCTGTCCTGAATCAAACCATACAGTTACTGGTGGATCTGTCCTGAATCAAACCATACAGTTACTGGTGGATCTGTCCTGAATCAAACCATACAGTTACAGGTGGATCTGTCCTGAATCAAACCATACAGTTACAGGTAGATCTGTCCTGAATCAAACCATACAGTTACTGGTAGATCTGTCCTGAATCAAACCATACAGTTACTGGGAGATCTGTCCTGAATCAAACCATACAGTTACTGGTGGATCTGTTCTGAATCAAACCGTACAGTTACTGGTAGATCTGTCCTGAATCAAACCATACAGTTACAGGTAGATCTGTCCTGAATCAAACCATGCAGTTACAGGTAGATCTGTCCTGAATCAAACCATGCAGTTACAGGTAGATCTGTCCTGAATCAAACCATACAGTTACTGGGAGATCTGTCCTGAATCAAACCATGCAGTTACAGGTAGATCTGTCCTGAATCAAACCGTACATTTACTGGTAGATCTGTCCTGAATCAAACCATGCAGTTACTGGTAGATCTGTCCTGAATCAAACCATGCAGTTACAGGTAGATCTGTCCTGAATCAAACCATACAGTTACTGGGAGATCTGTCCTGAATCAAACCATGCAATTACAGGTAGATCTGTCCTGAATCAAACCATACAGTTACTGGTAGATCTGTCCTGAATCAAACCAGACATTTACTGGGAGATCTGTCCTGAATCAAACCATACATTTACTGGTAGATCTGTCCTGAATCAAACCATGCAGTTACTGGTAGATCTGTCCTGAATCAAACCATACAGTTACTGGGAGATCTGTCCTGAATCAAACCATACAGTTACTGGTGGATCTGTCCTGAATCAAACCATACAGTTACTGGTGGATCTGTCCTGAATCAAACCATACAGTTACAGGTGGATCTGTCCTGAATCAAACCATACAGTTACAGGTAGATCTGTCCTGAATCAAACCATACAGTTACTGGGAGATCTGTCCTGAATCAAACCATACAGTTACTGGTGGATCTGTCCTGAATCAAACCGTACAGTTACTGGTAGATCTGTCCTGAATCAAACCATACAGTTACAGGTAGATCTGTCCTGAATCAAACCATGCAGTTACAGGTAGATCTGTCCTGAATCAAACCATGCAGTTACAGGTAGATCTGTCCTGAATCAAACCATACAGTTACTGGGAGATCTGTCCTGAATCAAACCATGCAGTTACAGGTAGATCTGTCCTGAATCAAACCGTACATTTACTGGTAGATCTGTCCTGAATCAAACCATGCAGTTACTGGTAGATCTGTCCTGAATCAAACCATGCAGTTACAGGTAGATCTGTCCTGAATCAAACCATACAGTTACTGGGAGATCTGTCCTGAATCAAACCATGCAATTACAGGTAGATCTGTCCTGAATCAAACCATACAGTTACTGGTAGATCTGTCCTGAATCAAACCAGACATTTACTGGGAGATCTGTCCTGAATCAAACCATACATTTACTGGTAGATCTGTCCTGAATCAAACCATGCAGTTACTGGTAGATCTGTCCTGAATCAAACCATACAGTTACTGGGAGATCTGTCCTGAATCAAACCATACAGTTACTGGTAGATCTGTCCTGAATCAAACCAGACATTTACTGGTATGTCAGCCTCGTATCTTGTGGACACACTGTCAATATAAATGCTACTGTAAATCTGTCAGCCTAGTATCTTGTGGACACACTGTTATATAAATGCTACTGTAAATCTGGCAGTCGAGTATCTTGTGGACACACTGTCAATATAAATGCTACTGTAAATCTGTCAGCCTAGTATCTTGTGGACACACTGTCAATATAAATGCTACTGTAAATCTGTCAGTCGAATGTCTTGTGGACACACTGTCAATATAAATGCTACTGTAAATCTGTCACTCTAGTATCTTGTGGACACACTGTCAATATAAATGCTACTGGAAATCTGTCAGTCGAGTATCTTGTGGACACTGTCAATATAAATGCTACTGTAAATCTGTCAGTCGAGTCTCTTGTGGACACACTGTCAATATAAATGCTACTGTAAATCTGTCAGTCGAGTATCTTGTGGACACACTGTCAATATAAATGCTACTGTAAATCTGGCAGTCGAGTATCTTGTGGACACACTGTCAATATAAATGCTACTGTAAATCTGTCAGCCTAGTATCTTGTGGACACACTGTCAATATAAATGCTACTGTAAATCTGTCAGCCTAGTATCTTGTGGACACACTGTCAATATAAATGCTACTGTAAATCTGTCACTCTAGTATCTTGTGGACACACTGTCAATATAAATGCTACTGTAAATCTGTCAGCCTAGTATCTTGTGGACACACTGTCAATATAAATGCTACTGTAAATCTGTCAGTCGAGTATCTTGTGGACACACTGTCAATATAAATGCTACTGTAAATCTGTCAGCCTAGTATCTTGTGGACACACTGTCAATATAAATGCTACTGTAAATCTGGCAGTCGAGTATCTTGTGGACACACTGTCAATATAAATGCTACTGTAAATCTGTCAGCCTAGTATCTTGTGGACACACTGTCAATATAAATGCTACTGTAAATCTGTCAGTCGAGTCTCTTGTGGACACACTGTCAATATAAATGTTACTGTAAATCTGTCAGTCGAGTATCTTGTGGACACACTGTCAATATAAATGCTACTGTAAATCTGTCAGCCTAGTATCTTGTGGACACACTGTCAATATAAATGCTACTGTAAATCTGTCAGTCGAGTCTCTTGTGGACACACTCAATATAAATGCTACTGTAAATCTGTCAGTCGAGTATCTTGTGGACACACTGTCAATATAAATGCTACTGTAAATCTGTCATGGTACAACAGGATGTGTGAGATAACGAGCAGCATGAGTTCCGGTGCTTTGGACAAATCACAATTTAGCTTGTTTTGTTGTAGTGTTTGTTTCGTTCCAATTTCGGAAGGAGGTGTGGGCGGTAATTTGGCCCATAGACTTGCCCTTAACTTGCCAAGAGAGAGACTTCGTTTCGGTTCTGATCCTCGTTCCATCTCTTCTCTTAAAACTTATGGACCCAGAACTTAAACCAGTCCTGTGTTAACCAACATTGGTGTCAGCCAGAGGAGAGTTCAAGGGTGGAGTCCCAGTGTGGTTATTATTATTATACAGTTCTCATTAGCAGCTGTTATACTGGTGGTTTTCTATTCTCCAAACTTCTACCCTCTGGCTCGTCTTGCTTTGACTAGAGTAGTCTGTAGAGGAGGTAGGGTAGTCTATTAGCTCCAAAATACACTGAGCTGCTAATTGTTTTCAGGCCAATGCCATATTTACCCCAACGTCTCAATCATAGCCTCTGTTTGACATGATAGGGTAATTCTTTCAACGGGATTTAATGGATGGCTAATGAGGGTTCTCTCGCTCTGTCTCTCACTCACACACACACAACACACGGATTCTGTTAGCCATTAATTGCTGGCGTTTGGCAGATTTTTTCTCAATGCAAAATAATGCTTTAATGCTGCCTAGTTTTGTACTGCCTTAAAATTAATAATAAAATGACTCATTACATTGGGTTTTTGTAGCCAATATAGATCGTTTCTTGTCCCTATAAAAAAACGTAAAAACATTGGGTATATTCACTACAATATTAAGCCAATAATTTAGGAAAAGAATGATGGGTTAATTTGCATACGCTAAAGCTTCTAACTTACACTATATATATACACACAAAAGTATGTGGACACCCCTTAAAATTAGTGGATTCTGCTATTTCAGCCACACCTGTTGCTGACAGATGTATAAAATCTTGCACACAGCCATGCAATCTCCATAGACAAACATTGACAGTAGAACGGTCTTACTGAAGAGCTCAGTGAATTTCAACCTGGCACCGTCATAGGATGCCACCTTTCCAACAAGTCAGTTCGTCAAATTTCTTCCCTGCTAGAGCTGCCCCGGTCAACTGTAAGTGCTGTTATTGTGAATTGGTCTAGGAGCATCTACGGCTCAGCCGCGAAGTGGTAGGCCACACAAGCATACAGAACCGCAGAGTGCTGAAGTGCGTAGCAAGTCAAAATCGTTTGTCCTCAGTTGCAACACTCGCTACATAGTTCCAAACTGCCTTTGGAAGCAATGTCAGCACAATAACTGTTCGTCGGGAGCTTGCCAAAAAGCCGCACACAAGCCTAAGATCACCATGTGCAATGCCAAGCCTCGGCCGAAGTGGTGTAAAGCTCACCACGATAGGATCTGGAGTAGTGGAAACACGTTCACTGGAGTGATGAATCACGCTTTACCATCTGGCAGTTGGTAAAGCGTTTGTCGAATGCCAGGAGAACACTACCTGCATGAATGCAAAGTTCTGACTGTAAAGTTTGGTGGAGAAAGAATAATAATGTGGGGCTGCTTTTCATGGTTCAGGCTCCTTAGATATTCTAGACAATTCTGTGCTTCAAACTTTGTGGCAACAGTTTGGGGAAGGCCCCTTCCTGTTTCAGCATGACAATGACCCTGTGCACAATGCGAGGTCCATACAGAAATAGTTTGACTAGATCGGTGTGGAAGAACTTGACTGGCCTGCACAGAGCCCTGACCTCAACCCCATTGAACACCTTTGGGATGAATTGGAACGTTGACTGCGAGCCAGGCCTAATCGCACAACAACCTCACTAATGCTCTTGTGGCTGAATGGAAGTCCCCGCAGCATGTTCAAACATATACAGTTGAAGTCGGAAGTTTACATACACCTTAGCCAAATACATTTAAACTCAGTTTTTCGCAATTCCTGACATTTATCCTACTAAAAATTCCCTGGCCAAGGTCAGTTAGGCTCACCACTTTATTTTAAGAATGTGAAATGTCAGAATAATAGTAGAGAGAATAATTTATTTCAGCTTTTACTTCTTTCATCACATTCCCAGTGGGTCAGAGGTTTACATACACTCAATTAGTATTTGGTAGCATTGCCTTTAAATTGTTTAACTTGGGTCAAACGTTTCAGGTAGCCTTCCACAAGCTTCCCACAATAAGTTGGGTGAATTTTAGCCCATTCCTCCTGACGGAGCTGGTGTAACTAAGTCAGGTTTGTTGGCCTCCTTGCTCGCACACACATTTTCAGTTTTGCCCAGACATTTTCTATTGGATTGAGGTCAGGGCTTTGTGATGGCCACTCCAATACCTTGACTTTGTTGTCCTTAAGCCGTTTTGCCACAACTTTGGAAGTATGCTTTGGGTCATTGTCCATTTGGAAGACCCATTTGCGACCAAACTTTAACTTCCTGACATGTTGCTTCAATATATCCACAACATTTTCCTGCCTCATGATGCATTCTATTTTGTGAAGTGTGCCAGTCCCTCCCGCAGCAAAGCACCCCCACAACATGATGCTGCCACCCCTGTGCTTCACGGTTGGGATGGTGTTCTTCGGCTTGCAAGCGTCCCCCTTTTCCTCCAAACATAACGATGGTCTTTATTGCCAAAGAGTTATATTTTTGTTTCATCAGACCAGAGACATTTCTCCCAAAAATACGATCTTTGTCCCCATGTGCAGTTGCGAACCATGGTCTGGCATTTTTATGCCGGTTTTGGGGCAGTGGCTTCTTCCTTGTTGAGCGGCCTTTCAGGTTGTGTCGATATAGGACTCGTTTTACTGTGGATATAGATACTTTTGTACCCGTTTCCTCCAGTCCTTTGCTGTTGTTCTGTGATTGATTTACATTTTTCGCACCAAAGTACGTTCGTTTCTAGGAGACAGAACGGGTCTCCTTCCTGAGTGGTATGACGACTGCGGGGTCCCATGGTGTTTATACTTGCGTACTATTGTTTGTATAGATGAACGTGGTTCCTTCAGGCGTTTGGAAATTGCTCCCAAGGATGAACCAGACTTGTGGAGGTCTACAATTATTTTCTGAGGTCTTGGCTGATTTCTTTAGATTTTCCCATGATGTCAAGCAAAGAGGCACTGAGTTTGAAGGTAGGCCTTGAAATACATCCACAGATACACCTCCAATGATGCCAAGTAGCCTATCAGACATTTCTAAAGCCATGACATCATCAATTTTCCAAGCTGTTTAAAAGGCACAGACAAGTTAGTGTATGTAAACTTCTGACCCACTGGAATTGTGATACAGTGAATTATAAGTGAAATAATCTGTCTGTAAACAATTGTATTGGAAAACCTTCCCAGAAGACTGGATGCTGTTATAGCAGAAAAGGGGGGCGCAACTTCGCCGACGGAAATCTGCCCTTTACCATCAATTTTACTTGCCAACGTACAATCATTGGACAAAAATTAGACGAGGTACTATCACGAATATCCTACCAATGGGACATCAAAAATTGTAATATCTTATGTTTCACCGAATCGTGGGTGAATGATGACTTAGAAACCATTCAGCTAGCGGGATATGCGCTGCACCGGCTAGACAGAACTGCACACTCAGGTAAGACGATGGGGGGTGGTCTGTGTATATTTGTAAACAACAGCTGGTGTACGAAATCTAAGGAGGTCTCTAGATTTTTCTCGCCTGAATTAGAGTATCTCATGATAAGCTGTAGACCAAACTAGAGTTTTCATGTACTTTTTTCATGGCTGTTTATTTACACAGACGGACGCTGGCAATAAGAACACACTGAGTCAGCTGTATAAGGAAATACGCAAACAGGTAACTGCTCACCCAGAGGCGGCAGTCCCAGTGGCCGGGGACTTTAACGCAGGGAAACTTAAATCTGTTTTACTTACTTTCTATCAGCATGTTAAATGCAAAACCAGAGGTAAAAATAATTCTAGATCACCTACACTCCACACACAGAGTGGACAAAGCTCTCCCTCGCCGTCCATTTGGCAAATCTGACCACAATTCTATCCTCCTGATTCCTGCTTACAAGCTAAAATAAAAGCAAGAAACAACAGTGACTCGGTCTATAAGAAAGTGGTCAGATGAAGCAGATGCTAAACTACAGGACTGTTTTGCTAGCACAGACTGGAATATGTTCTGGGATTTTTCCAATGGCATTGAGGAATACACCACATCAGTCACTGGCTTTATCAATAAGTGCATCGAGGACGTCGTCCCCACAGTGACTGTACGTACATACATACCCTAACCAGAAGCCATGGATTACAGGCAACATTCTCACTGAGCTAAAGGGAAAGGGTAGAGCTGCCACTTTCAAGGAGCGGGACTCTAACCTGGAAGTTTATAAGAAACCCTGCTATGCCCTCCAATGAATCATCAAACAGGCAAAGCATCAATACAGGACTAAGATTGAATCGTACTACACCGGCTCCGATGCTCGTCGGATGTGGCAGGGCCTGCAAACTATTACAGACCACAAAGGGAAGCACAGCAGCGAGCTGCCCAGTGACACGAGCCTACCAGATAAGCTAAATCACTTCTATGCTCGCTTCGAGGCAAGCAACACTGAGGCATGAATAAGACAATCAGCACGTCCATAGTGCTTTGAAAGGCTGGTAATGGCTCACATGAACACCATTATCCCAGAAACCCAAGACTCACTCCAATTTACATATCACTCAAACAGATCCACAGATGATGTAATCTCTCTTGCACGCCACACTGCACTTTCCCACCTGGACTAAAGGAACACCTACGTGAGAATGCTATTCGTTGACTACAGCTCAGCGTTCAACACCATAGTGCACTCAAGCTAAGGACCCTGGGACTGAACACCTCCCTCTGCAGCTGGATCCTGGACTTCCTGACGGGTTGCCCCCAGGTGGTGAGGGTAGGTAGCAACACATCTGCCACGCTGATCCTCAACACTGGAGCCCCTCAGGGGTGCATGCTCCGTCCCCTCCTGTACTCCCTGTTCCCTCATGACTGCATGGCCAGGCACGACTCTAACATCATCATTAAGTTTGCAGACGACACAACAGTGGTATGCCTGATCACCGACAACGACGAGACAGCCTATAGGGAGGAGGTCAGAGACCTGGCCGGGTGGTGCCAGAATAACAACCTATCCCTCAATGTAACCAAGACTAAGGAGATGATTGTGGACTACAGGAAAAGGAGGACCGAGCACACCCGATTCTCATCGACGGGGCATTAGTGGAGCAGGTTGAGAGCTTCAAGTTCCTTGGTGTCCACATCACCAACAAACTAACATGGTCCAAGCTCACCAAGACAGTCATGAAGAGGGCACGACAAAATCTATTCCCCCTCAGGAGACTGAAAAGATTTGGCATGCGTCCTCAGATCCTCAAAAGGTTCTACAGCTGCAACATCGAGAGCATGCTGACTGGTTGCATCACTGCCTGGTACGGAAATTGCTCGGCCTCTGACCGCAAGGCACTACAGGGTATTGGGGGTAGTGCGTACGGCCCAGTGGGCTATGCTGCCTGCCATGCAGGACCTCTACACCAGGCGGTGTCAGAGGAAGGCCCTAAAAATTGTCAAAGACCCCAGCCACCCCAGTCATAGACTGTTTTCTCTACTAACGCATGGCAAGCGTTACCGGAGCGTCAAGTGTTGGACCAAAATGCTTCTCAACAGCTTTTACCCCCAAGCCATAAGACTCCTGAACAGGTAATCAAATAGCTACCCGGACTATCTGCATTGTGTGCCGCCACTGACCCCCAACCCCTCTTTTACTCTGCTGCTACTCATCTATGCATAGTCACTAACTATACATTCATGTACATATTACCTCAATTTGCCCGACTAACCGGTGTCCCCGCATGTTGGCTACCCGACTATTTGCATTGTGTCCCGCCAACCCCCTCTTTTATGTTGCTACTACTCTCCGTTTATCATCTATGCGTAGTCACTGTAACTATACCTACATGTACATACCCGTACCACCTGTATATAGCCTAGCACCTGTTATTTTCACTGTCATTTTACAGTAAAAAAAAAACGTATCTATTGTTTACCTAATACCTATTTTTTACTTAAAATTGCACTGTTGGTTAGGGCTTGTAAGTAAGCATTTCCCTGTAAGGCGTTTACAAGAATACCTGTTGTATTCGGTACACGTGACAAATACACTTTGATTTAATTTTGGAATGAGATGTTCGACGAGCAGGTGTCCACATACTTTTTGTCATGTAGTGTAGTGTACTGTTAAAGATTCAACACTCTGTCTTCATTGTTCTCTTGAGCAATTACGCAACCTGGCATCTCTGCTGGCCTCTCATTTATTTCTCTTCGCTCGAGGAGTCTCAAGAAACGACTAAGCTACAATAGGTTGTAGGACACATATTTTGAGCATTTTCATTCAAGCATTATCTTTACTAACAGACTTTTTTGAGGAGAGATGCAAGCTTTCTCTTGCTTGCTGAACAGCAGCCAAAACAACTGGCTGGAAGTTTCAAAGGAGTGAAAGCTGATGGTGTGATCACATGGTGATAATACATTGATACAGTGGTAAGATCCAAACCTGTTTACAACCATTAGAAATTGGAAATCACTTGTAAACCAGTTGAGCAACGAGGCTTGCAATGATTAACTTTGACATGCTGACAAAGCTATGTACAAGCTAAACGTTTTTTTCTTAAATTGCGACAATATATTTTTATTACATGTAGACTACACTGCCACTATGACAATGAAAACACCCTGAAAGCCTTGAATGGTCTGTAAACATCATATTCATAGGGCCAGCGATGTCATGTTTTCCATTTGGTTGTTTCTGCCATCTTTAGGACCTCACATTCTGGCGCAACTAGTGTGGTCACAAATCAATCAATCAAATACATTTATAAAGCCCTTTTTACATTAGTCAATGTCACAAAGTGCTATACAGAAACCCAGCCTAAAACTCTCAAACAGCAAGCAATTCAGGTGTAGAAGCACAGTGGCTAGGAAAAACTCCCTAGAAAGGCAGGAATCTAGGAAGAAACCTAGAGGAACCAGGCTCTGAGGGGTGGCCAGTCCTTTTCTGGCTGCGCCAGTTGGAAATTATAACAGTACATGGCCAAGATGTTCAAACGTTCATAGATGACCATCAGGGTCAAAGAATAATAATTCCAGTGGTTGCAGAGGGTGCAACAGGTCAGCACCTCAGGAGTAAAATGTCAGTTGGCTTTTCATAGCCGAGCATTCAGAGTTTTAGACAGCTGTAGAGAGAGAGAGTCGAAAACAGCAGGTCCAGGACAAGGTAGCACGTCCGGTGAACATGTCAGGGTTCCATAGCCGCAGGCAGAACAGTTGCAACTGGAGCAGCAGCAGGGCCAGGTGGACTGGGGACAGACAGCAAGGAGTAGGAGTCATCATGCCAGATAGTCCTGAGGCATGGTCCCAGGGCTCAGGTCCCCCTGGAGGGGAGGGAGAGAGAGAGAGAATTAGAGGGAGCATATTTAAAATTCACACAGGACACCGGATAAGACAGGAAAAATACTCCAGATATAACAGACTGACCTTAGCCCCCTGACACATAAATATTGCAGCATAAATACTGGAGGCTGAGATAGGAGGGGTCGGGAAACACTGCGGCCCCGTCCGACGATAACCCCAGACAGGGCCAACCAGGCAGGATATAACCCCACCCACTTTTCCAAAGCCCCACACCACTAGAGGGATATCTTCAAACCACCAACTTATTACCCTGAGACAAGGCTGAGTATAGCTCACAAAGATCGCCCCCCACAGCACGAACCCTGACAGGAAGATCACATCAGTGACTCAACCCACTCAAGTGACGCACCCCTCTTAGGGACGGCAAGAAGACCATCCGTAAGCCAGTGATTCAGTCCCCATAATAGGGTTGGAGGCAGAGAATCCCAGTGGAGAGCGATGAACCGCCAAAATCGGCCAAGTAACGCCAAGATCGGCCATGTAACTAACTTCTCTTGAAAAAGAAAGATATCTTGACAAGATTGAAATATTCGGTTGTGTTCTATATCTCGCTCCTTGCAAGCTTTTCACACCACTTAAAATGCGCAAAAAATCCCCCCCAGAGATATAGCTAATTGGCTAGCTAATGATGTTACTGACAGCTGGCTAAAGCTACCTCTTCTGACATAAACAGCTTAATTAGTTTGTTTAATTTACCCTAAAAGTGTAGCTGGACATACTGCCTCTAAATTAAAAAGGGACTATTATGAGAAAGCAGTCTGTCGATCAGCATGTTTCTCCATGATTGCTACTTTTGATCAGCGTTGGACAGACAGCTGCTTCGTGAAAACTCATCATAATGTTAGCTAGCTACTAACTTAGAAACAGTAGCTAGCTAGCTTTTGGTGGAAGAATTCAACATTGTGTGTGTTGCACTGGTCAGCTGGTTAGCAGCGTCCCTTTAGTATGACTGGCTGGCTCAGCTAGCAAGCTTAGCCTGCTAGTTAGCTAATGTTGGACAAATCATGTTAGTTTTCATGACATTGTCAAACTTCAAAATACTGCTCATTGGTGCACAAAACCCCTTAGCTTGATGTAAAATGATAAAACTTCCTCATCAAAGAATGTCAACATTATATACAGATGTATTGTTTCAGCTTTGATTAATTCAGCCTGTTTTAGGCAATGTACAAAGCTGTATTACATCCCTTGGGATCTAATAAAAGGCCTACAGCGTTCAGTAGGAACCGTTGATCAGTTGATTGACAGTTGATTGACAGGTGTCTGCAGAATTAAAAATGATAAACTGTCTGCTGGTGTGGAAGTTCCCAAATGTTTATAGCTATGGATAGTTTATCATTATAGTTATGGATAATGTATCAGTATAGTTATTATATTAATCATTATAATTATGGATTATTTATCATTACAGTTATCATTATAGTTATGGATAATTTGTTATTATAGTTGTTATAGTTATCATTAAAGTGATTATAATTTATCATTATAGTTCATGTTATAGTTATCATTGTATTTATCTTTATGGATAAATCATCATTATCATTATAGTTATTGTAAATTTATCATTATAGTTATGGATAATGTATCATTATACAGTTATTATAGCTATCATTATACAGTTATTATAGCTATCATTGTAGTTATCCTTATAGTTATGGATAATGTATCATTATACAGTTATTATAGCTATCATTGTAGTTCTCGTTATAGTTAATTTATCATTATAGCTATCGTTTCAGATAATTTATCATTATAGTTATGGATAATTTATCATTATAGTTATGGATAATTTATCATTATAGTTACCATTATAGTTATGGATAATTGATCATTAGTTATATTTATAGTTATTGTTATAGTTAGGGATAATTTATCATTATAGTAATCACTATAGTTGTCGTTATAGCTATGGATAAATTTCCATTATAGTGATCATTATAGTTATCATTGCAGCTATCGTTATAGTTATGGATCATTTATCATTACAGTAATCATTATAATGATCATTAAAGTTATCCTCATAGTTATGGATCATTTATCATTATAGTGATCATTACAGTTATGGATCATTTATCATTATAGTGATCATTACAGTTATGGATCATTTATCATTATAGTGATCATTATATTTATCCTCATAGTTATGGATAATTTATCATTATAGTTATCCTCATAGTTATGGATCATTTATCATTATAGTTATCCTCATAGTTATGGATCATTTATCATTATATTTATCCTTATAGTTATGGATCATTTATCATTACAGTAATCATTATAGTGATCATTAAAGTTATCCTCATAGTTATGGATAATTTATCATTATAGTGATCATTATAGTGATCCTTATAGATATGGATCATTTATCATTATAGTTATCCTCATAGCTATGGATAATAATGCAATATGTCTCAATAGAGTGATTGCAATTGGCTGGAGGTACAAAATAACTCTTACTTCTAAAAGGAGTCGGAGTAAGTGCAGGTGAGCAACCTGCATGTTCAGTAGAAATATCACGATTGGGGCAGCTAAAGTATTCCCTTCAACGGATGTTTCTAAAAAACTTAGTTGTAGACACAAAAGATAAAGGGTTAAGCAAGGAGACATGGGCAGGGCTCAATATCTTGCTTGATAAATTAAAGACACTGAGTCCCGTGGGTTCTGGGACCGTGTGAACTGTCCACTCTGCCTCTAGTAGTCGTTTCTTCGAACCCCGTCGAGTGGGGCATCTCGTCGGTGCACGTGCTCGCGGCCACCTCCGCCCCTCCGTCGGCCCAGTTTTTTGTATGCTATTTTAATATGAGAATTAACCAATGATATCAGGCCACACCCAGCCATGATTACAGACACCTGTGTGTGTCTTTTGACAGTATATAAACTAGTCACCCCTGTTTGTCATTATACCCTGATGAAGACAGCTTGTCTGTCGAAACGTTGGACATTAGGTTATTACATTTTTGCATCTGAGCTCCTAGAGTGTGCGGCTCTCCTTAATTTTTTTAAGTGTCCACCAGAGGTCACCATGTCCTTAGTAGTTGTAGTAGTAGTTTACTTTGTTCTGGAAGTGTTCGTTAGACTGGTTACGACAGACCTTCCAATGGTCGTTTGATGGGGAAATGTTCCTCTTTTCTCATCTTCGGTCGAGTTTCCTAGACTACGTTACATGCAGAGCTGCAGGCGACGCATGTCTAGTCTTCTTCTCTGTTGAGTTTCAGAGGGTCTTACCCTTTTCTGGTCTGGTAGAGTCTAACTATATTACACGTGTAGCCACAGCTCCACGATTTCTGGTCTCAATGGGTGATTATTCAGGGTATGGCTAAGACCACTTTCCACACCGGCAGCAACCCGGCATGTTTTGGTCTAATGTACATTTCGTTAGGAGTCCTTTTATAAGCACTCTGGAAAAAGGGCTGTTCCATCCTTTTGGCATAATGTCTATGCTCACGTGGGCGTGGTTACTGACTGGGGAAAACTTTACATGAAAAACAAATATCTCATGTATCCTTATCAGGTGGTAGCTGGTATCCTTATCAGGTGGTAGCTGGTACCCTTATCAGGTGGTAGCTGGTTAGTGTATCCTTATCAGGTGGTAGCTGGTTAGTGTATCCTTATCAGGTGGTAGCTGGTATCCTTATCAGGTGGTAGCTGGTATCCTTATCAGGTGGTAGCTGGTTAGTGTATCCTTATCAGGTGGTAGCTGGTATCCTTATCAGGTGGTAGCTGGTTAGTGTATCCTTATCAGGTGGTAGCTGGTACCCTTATCAGGTGGTAGCTGGTATCCTTATCAGGTGGTAGCTGGTACCCTTATCAGGTGGTAGCTGGTACCCTTATCAGGTGGTAGCTGGTTAGTGTATCCTTATCAGGTGGTAGCTGGTTAGTGTATCCTTATCAGGTGGTAGCTGGTATCCTTATCAGGTGGTAGCTGGTCAGTGTACCATTATCAGGTGGTAGCTGGTTAGTGTATCCTTATCAGGTGGTAGCTGGTTAGTGTACCCTTATCAGGTGGTAGCTGGTATCCTTATCAGGTGGTAGCTGGTATCCTTATCAGGTGGTAGCTGGTATCCTTATCAGGTGGTAGCTGGTTAGTGTATCCTTATCAGGTGGTAGCTGGTACCCTTATCAGGTGGTAGCTGGTATCCTTATCAGGTGGTAGCTGGTACCCTTATCAGGTGGTAGCTGGTACCCTTATCAGGTGGTAGCTGGTTAGTGTATCCTTATCAGGTGGTAGCTGATCAGTGTATCCTTATCAGGTGGTAGCTGGTTAGTGTACCCTTATCAGGTGGTAGCTGGTTAGTGTACCCTTATCAGGTGGTAGCTGGTATCCTTATCAGGTGGTAGCTGGTACCCTTATCAGGTGGTAGCTGGTCAGTGTACCCTTATCAGGTGGTAGCTGGTTAGTGTACCCTTATCAGGTGGTAGCTGGTATCCTTATCAGGTGGTAGCTGGTACCCTTATCAGGTGGTAGCTGGTTAGTGTATCCTTATCAGGTGGTAGCTGGTTAGAGTACCCTTATCAGGTGGTAGCTGGTATCCTTATCAGGTGGTAGCTGGTTAGTGTATCCTTTACAGGTGGTAGCTGGTTAGTGTATCCTTATCAGGTGGTAGCTGGTTAGTGTACCCTTATCAGGTGGTAGCTGGTACCCTTATCAGGTGGTAGCTGGTTAGTGCATCCTTATCAGGTGGTAGCTGGTACCCTTATCAGGTGGTAGCTGGTTAGTGTACCCTTATCAGGTGGTAGCTGGTACCCTTATCAGGTGGTAGCTGGTATCCTTATCAGGTGGTAGCTGGTTAGTTTATCCTTATCAGGTGGTAGCTGGTTAGTGCATCCTTATCAGGTGGTAGCTGGTATCCTTATCAGGTGGTAGCTGGTTAGTGTACCCTTATCAGGTGGTAGCTGGTACCCTTATCAGGTGGTAGCTGGTATCCTTATCAGGTGGTAGCTGGTTAGTGTACCCTTATCAGGTGGTAGCTGGTATCCTTATCAGGTGGTAGCTGGTCAGTGTATCCTTATCAGGTGGTAGCTGGTCAGTGTACCCTTATCAGGTGGTAGCTGGTTAGTGTACCCTTATCAGGTGGTAGCTGGTTAGTGTACCCTTATCAGGTGGTAGCTGGTTAGTGTATCCTTATCAGGTGGTAGCTGGTATCCTTATCAGGTGGTAGCTGGTTAGTGTACCCTTATCAGGTGGTAGCTGGTACCCTTATCAGGTGGTAGCTGGTATCCTTATCAGGTGGTAGCTGGTACCCTTATCAGGTGGTAGCTGGTTAGTGTATCCTTATCAGGTGGTAGCTGGTTAGTGTACCCTTATCAGGTGGTAGCTGGTACCCTTATCAGGTGGTAGCTGGTTAGTGTATCCTTATCAGGTGGTAGCTGGTTAGTGTACCCTTATCAGGTGGTAGCTGGTATCCTTATCAGGTGGTAGCTGGTACCCTTATCAGGTGGTAGCTGGTACCCTTATCAGGTGGTAGCTGGTATCCTTATCAGGTGGTAGCTGGTCAGTGTATCCTTATCAGGTGGTAGCCGGTTAGTGTACCCTTATCAGGTGGTAGCTGGTATCCTTATCAGGTGGTAGCTGGTCAGTGTATCCTTATCAGGTGGTAGCTGGTTAGTGTACCCTTATCAGGTGGTAGCTGGTATCCTTATCAGGTGGTAGCTGGTCAGTGTACCCTTATCAGGTGGTAGCTGGTATCCTTATCAGGTGGTAGCTGATCAGTGTATCCTTATCAGGTGGTAGCTGGTCAGTGTACCCTTATCAGGTGGTAGCTGGTTAGTGTACCCTTATCAGGTGGTAGCTGGTTAGTGTATCCTTATCAGGTGGTAGCTGGTTAGTGCATCCTTATCAGGTGGTAGCTGGTATCCTTATCAGGTGGTAGCTGGTATCCTTATCAGGTGGTAGCTGGTCAGTGTATCCTTATCGGGTGGTAGCTGGTATCCTTATCGGGTGGTAGCCGGTACCCTTATCAGGTGGTAGCTGGTATCCTTATCGGGTGGTAGCCGGTACCCTTATCAGGCGGTAGCCGGTACCCTTATCAGGTGGTAGCTGGTCAGTGTATCCTTATCGGGTGGTAGCTGGTCAGTGTATCCTTATCGGGTGGTAGCTGGTATCCTTATCGGGTGGTAGCCGGTACCCTTATCAGGCAGTAGCCGGTACCCTTATCAGGCGGTAGCCGGTACCCTTATCAGGTGGTAGCTGGTCAGTGTATCCTTATCGGGTGGTAGCTGGTCAGTGTATCCTTATCGGGTGGTAGCTGGTCAGTGTATCCTTATCGGGTGGTAGCTGGTATCCTTATCGGGTGGTAGCCGGTACCCTTATCAGGCGGTAGCCGGTACCCTTATCAGGCGGTAGCCGGTACCCTTATCAGGCGGTAGCCGGTACCCTTATCAGGCGGTAGCCGGTACCCTTATCAGTTGGTAGCTGGTATCCTTATCAGGTGGTAGCTGAAGTGATGATATTGGTAATAATCAATTTCCTCCAATTCTTTTCTTCTTCAGGTGCTTTGAAGGATCCATCCAAGGTAAGAGTTATTTTTTTATTTGTGTTGAAAAGCTTGTTGCTTCGGGTTAAGGTCTTGACATTACAGACTAAGATTGATTTGGCTCTTTCCAATACACTAATAGATTCAACCTCTGTTTAAACCATGTAATGCAAATGTTGCCATTTAAAAAAAAATCTGTTTCTACAATATTTAGTGAACACTCCGAGCCTGCATGAATTCAACTATCATAAAGGTTTCTCTCTGTCTTCAAATCCTCTTACCTTGACATACTGTAAAAGTTTTGACTTGAGGTTATTGTTTATAGGGGTGCCAGGTAGGTTGTGCCTACCAGAGAAAATATAGGTTTCTCCTTTTGGTTTGGGAGGGGATGAGTCCCGTCTGGTCCGTCAAGTCTACACCAACACAAAGGACTCATGTAGAAGTCAGGATGGACATACACTTTTCATAAACCTTAAAACATTGGAAATAACTTCAAACAAATGTATTATTTTGCATGGGTTGTATTTGCAACAAATGATCACAAACACATAATGATATAACAAACAATGAGCTCTGGTTCCTCCAGAAATGTCCTGTACCTCGAGCCTAAAAGAGTCCAGCCCGGTAAAGGAGTTCAGGGAACTCAAGTGACCTTAGTCACGCAATGTTTGTCTGTTCATAAAGTGTAGAGTAAACCCAGTCTCAATCATACAATCAAAATATCAAACTCTTTTACCACACAAACATAAAGACTATCAAATCTCAATATGTCTTCAACTACAACTGACGACATAAATCACAGTATACATCACACTAAAACAAATGAAATACCTTATGCAAAAAAGTTGTAGTCGGTCAGTCAGACAATCCAATCTGCCAACAGAGGAGAAAGGCCATGAAGAACCAGCAGAGATCAAGTGAGAAGCAATGAGTGGATCCGATCCTGGTTAAACTTGAGACAAGGCTACAAAGCACACTTTTAAATACAACAAAAGAAACTGAGTAAAGAAGCTTCGGAACTGAGGGTTGAACACATCCTCATTCACGTCTCCATCACAAACCCCACTTTTGCGCAGCTGATGCGATTTAATTGTGAATTAAAGGGGAAGCGCCCCCTATTGGAAGGAGAAGCACTGAGACGGTTCAGACAAATTCAGGGCCGTCACGATACGAGTCCATACCATCAAGTTCTGCTTTACTGACCATATACCATAAATAGTATTGAAAAACATGTTTTCAATCAAAGTAATCCCCCATAATACTTATTAATGAATTGTGACGTGGTTGAGAAAACATGTCTTCATAAGAACCTGGTACCTAAACAAAATGTATAGTCATTGATTCAACCTCTACGTTTGGAATGTAAATGCAGACAGTATTCAATGTGTATGGATGTAGCATATACACACCTGGAAGAGACACATTGCCATAGAGAGAGGACAGGGGGTGGGGACAGATGCCCTATGGTAGGGTGTTAGGTCACGTAACAAAATGTGGACAAATGTGGACGAGAATTCTACTGTTTGACTCTCACTTTATAAATCAGGATATTTTGATCAACTGTGAATTCATTTTTATAAAATATTTTCTCATAAATATCTCCCTTAATATGTTGTGAATAACGTGAGTATACAGTGGGGCAAAAAAGTATTTAGTCAGCCACCAATTGTGCAAGTTCTCCCACTTAAAAAGATGAGGCCTGTAATTTTCATCATAGGTACACTTCAACTATGACAGACAACCAGAAAATCACATTGTAGGATTTTTAATGAATTTATTTGCAAATTATGGTGGAAAATAAGTATTTGGTCAATAACAAAAGTTTCTCAATACTTTGTTATATACCCTTTGTTAGCAATGACAGAGGTCAAACTTGCACAATTGGTGGCTGACTAAATACTTTTTTGCCCCAATGTATGTTGATGTCTGAAACCGTTTGTGAGGATGTCTCTCTGATATCGGGGGAGCTCCCTGAATCAGTGGGCCAGAGTGGTTTGGCGCTTCTGACAACCACTTTTTGCACTCTCCTGAAAATACTGCTTTCACATTCGTCCATTTCGGGAGGTGTTATCTTGTCCAATCATAAACGAGTTGAGTACCAACTCGAAGTATACAAGTTGACTGACATCTGGAAGGAGTTTTCTGGAGAAAGCGCCTGAGTGAGAAGGTAATCTAGCTTTCATCTACATGGTTTGACCATGTACTGTACATTTGAAGAACCTGAATTTTTTTTATGTCACTACATATCTAAGATTCTTGGGAACATCTTGCAATGCTGCTATCAAGATTTCATGCTGAATTGTTGAACCGATTGTAGATTTACCGCGAGTAGGTGGCTATCAAGTTGTTTAACTAGCTTGCAATCGTTAGCTAACTGAGGGAAAGAGTGGGGCATTCTGCTTGGCTGTGGCGGAGATGTTCTCTCTCACTGTGCTCTCTGTCACCCTGTCTCACTCTATCGATATGGTAAAACTAAAATAAAACTGAATATCTACATTTAATACTCAGGTTCTTAGGAACAATTTGATGTGCAGAAATTGAGACTTCATTTAGAATTGTGGATACGACCGGAGATTAACCACGGAGGTGACAAGCTGTTTTTAGCAAGTCTACTAGCTAGCTAGGTAATGTTAGCTAGTTCATGGGGGAGAGAAGTGTTACTTGCCGCCTGTCTGTCTCACACACACAGGAGAGAGAGAAAGGAAATAAAGAGGGAGAGTAGGGAGAGAGAGTAGTAGGCAGGAAGGGATGAGAAGAGATAGAAAAATGGGGGAGAAGATATGGAAGGAAAGGATAAATGCTGACTGATAAATGCCCTCAGCAATCACAACATACACACATTTGTGTGAAATTACAGATGCTTCTTCTTTTTATTGTTTGATATTAATAATATTCTAGCCATGTTTAACAGATATCTTGGTCTTCTGGATGGACTATTCTGATCAATTAGTGTTTATAATGTACAGTGCTTTCAGAAAACATTCACACCCCTTTACTTTTTCAAGATTTTGTTTTGTTACACAGTGAATTCAAAATTGATTACATTTAGATTTTGTGTCACTGAACTACACACAATAACCCATAATGTCAAAGTGAAATGTCGTTTTTAGATTTTTTTTTACAAATAAGTACAGGAGTAAAAATGTGTTTAACAAGTCACATAATAAGTTGCATGGAATCACTGTGTGCAATGAAGTCACGCCTACTCCCTCTCCAGGGCTTGACGTCACCTGTCTACTAACCACCGGTCCTGGAAACCATCATTACGACTTCATCATCTATATTACATTCCCTTTATTTAGCCCTCAGTAATCAGGCAGTATTGGTTTGTTGTCATATTCAGTAGGCATCTCATGTTTTGATAATTTACCTTTCATTTCATCATCAATTTACCTTTCATCACTCCCTGCTTCCTGACTGCCTGCATATTCGTGACAGAATACTGCCTCGCAATATGGAAGTAGCAGAAGATAAAACCGTCTTCCAGACTGTCAAGGAACAGGGTCATCTACTCCACCAACACCAGGACCAGCTGGCGCAACTGGGTACGGCCATGGTGGATATCCTCCACTTTCTCCACCGCCTCAACGAGGCTCTCCATACCCCTATCAGAGGGCCTCCTACCATGGGTCGTCACAGGGAGTCAGTCCCCCGGCCTACCCAGCCATCCCCCTAGGTCAGCAATGTCTGACTGTCCTATCCAGAGAAGTATGACGGTACTCCATCCCAATGTCGTGGCTTCCTACTCCAGTGCTCCCTCTGTTTTGCCCATCAGATGGTAGCCCCCACCACCGAGAGGTCCAAGATTGCCACGGTAATTTCCCTGCTGACCAGGCAGGTGTTGGAGTGGGCTATGGCCGTCTGGAAGAGAGGAGAGGAGGAGCTGGTTTCCTTTGTGAGGTTCATGGCTCTGTTCAGGGCGGTCTTCGACCATCCTCCAGGAAAGAAACTTCTCCAACTCCAGCAGCCCGGAGTACGCCCTCACCTTTTGGACTGTGGCAGGTTTTTCCAAATAAAAATAAGTAGACACTGAATATCCCTTTGAGCATGGTGAAGTTGTTAATTACACTTTGCATGGCGTATAAATACACCCAGACACTACAAATATACAGGTCTCCTTCCTAACTCGGTTGCCGTAAAGGAAGGAAACAGGTCAGGGATTTCATCATTAGGCCAATGGTGATTTTAAAACAGTTACAGAGTTTAATGGCTGTTATAAGAGACAACTGAGGATGGATCAACACCATTATAGTTACTCCACAATACTAACCTAAATTGACAGAGTGAAAAGAAGGAAGCCTGTACAGAATACAAATATTCCAAAACATGTATCCTTGTCCTGAATACAAAGTGTTATGTTTGGGGCAAATCCAACACAACACATCACTGAGTACCACTCCACATATTTTCAAGGATAGTGGCGGCTGCATCGTGTTATGGGTATGCTCGTCATCATTAACCTCTATAAAAAGCATAGGCAAAACTCTAGAGGAAAACCTGTTCAGTCTGCTTTCCACCAGACACTGGGAGACAAATTCACCTTTCAGCAGGACAATGACATAAAACATAAGGCCGAATATACACTCGAGTTGTTTAACAAGACGACATTGAATGTTCCTGAGTGGCCTAGATAGAGTTTTGACCTAACTTCTTATGGCTGGGTGGCAGTATTGAGTAGCTTGGATGAAAATGTGCCCAGAGTAAACTGCCTGCTACTCAGGCTTAGAGGCGAAGATATGCATATTATTAGTAGATTTGGATAGACACTCCGAAGTTTCTAAAACTTTTTGAATGGTGTCTGTGAGTATAACATAACTCATATGGCAGGCAAAAACCTGAGAAAAAATCCAACCAGGAAGTGGGAAATCTGAGGTTTGTAGGTTTGCCTTTCCAATATACAGTGGGATATTGATCATATTGCACTTCCTACGGCTTCCACTAGATGTCAACAGTCTTTAGAACCATCAATCAATCAATCAATCAATCAATTTTATTTTATATAGCCCTTCGTACATCAGCTAATATCTCGAAGTGCTGTACAGACACCCAGCCTAAAACCCCAAACAGCTAGTAATGCAGGTGTAGAAGCACGTTAGAACCTTGTTTGATGCTTCTACTGTGAAGAATGAGGGAAGGAGAGCTCTTTGAGTCAGGTGTCTGGCATGAGCTGAACATGCGCGCTCACGTGAGAGCGACCTGCTTTCCATTGCATTTCTGAAGACAAAGGAATTCTCCGGTTGAAACATTATTGAAGATTTATGTTAAAAACATCCCAAAGATTGATTGTATACATCGTTTGACATGTTTCTACGAACTGTAATGGAATCGTTTGACTTTGTCTGACCTGCGTGTCATGAATGTGGATTACTGGACTGAACGCGCAAACAAAATGGAGGTATTTGGACATAAATGATGGACTATATCGAACAAAACAAAACATTTTTGTGGAACTGGGATTCCTGGGAGTGCATTCTGATGAAGATCATCAAAGGTAAGTGATTAATTTTATCACTATTTCTGCTTTTTGTGACTCCTTTCTTTGGCTGGAAAAATGGCTGGGTTTTTCCTTGACTAGGTGCAGACCTAACATAATCGTTTGGTGTGCTTTCGTCGTAAAGACTTTTTGAAAATCGGACACTGTGGTGGGATTAACAACAAGTTTATCTTTAAAATGGTGTAAAATACTTGTATGTCTGAGGAATTTTAATTGAGATTTCTGTTGTTTTGAATTTGGCGCCTATTCAGATGTCTTATGGCTGTTATGGCTTTCACTGGCTGTTGTCATATCGATCCCGTTAACGAGATCTCAGCCGTAAGAAGTTTTTAACTTCCTGACTGATGCCTTGAGATGTTGCTTCAATATATCTACATAATTTTCCTTTCTCATTGCAAGCCCTGCCACATCCGACCAGCATCAGAGCAGGTGTAGTAGGATTCAATCTTAGTCCTGTATTGATGCTTTGCCTGTTTAATGGTTTGCCTGAGGGCATAGCGGGATTTCTTATAAGCGTCCGGATTAGTGTCCCTCTCCTTAAAGTGGCAGCTCTACTCTTTAGCTCAGTTCGGATGTTGCCTGTAATCCATGGCTTCTGGTTGAGAAATGTATGTACGGTCACTGTGGGGACGACGTCGTCGATGCACTTGTTAATGAAGCTGGTGACTGAGGTGGTATACTCCGGAATGCCATTGGATGAATCCCAGAACATATTGCTAGTAAAACAGTCCTGTAGCGTAGCATACGCGTCATCGGATAACTTCCTTATTGAGCGAGTCACTTACTTCTTGTTTTAGTTTTTGCTTGTAAGCAGGAATCAGAAGGATAGAATTATGGTCAGATTTGTCAAATGGAGTGTGTTGGAGAGCTTTGTATGCGTATCTGTATGTGGATTAAAGGTGGTTTCTTGTTTGCTTATGGCCTTATACAGCTCGTTGAGTGAGGTCTTAGTGCCAGCATTGGTTTGTGGTGGTAAATAGAAGGCTAAGAAAAATATAGATGAAAACTCTCTGTAGATAGTGTGGTGTACAGTTTATCATGAGGTAGTCTACCTCAGGCGAGCAATACCTTGAGACTTCTTTAATATTAGACATCGCGCACCAGCAGTTATTGACAAAAAGACACACCCCCTCCCCTCATCTTACCAGACGTAGCTGCTCTGTCCTGCCGATGCAAGGAAACCCAGCCAAATGTATATTATTTTTATGTTATTTTTATTTCACCTTCATTTAACCAGGTAGGCTAGTTGAGAATAAGTTCTCATTTACAACTGCCACCTGGCCAAGATAAAGCAAAACAGTGTAACACAAACAACACAGAGTTACACATGGAATAAACAAACACAGTAAAATAACATAATAGAAAAAGTCTATATACAGTGTGTGCAAATGAGGTAAGATAAGGGAGGTAAGGCCATAGTGGCGAAATAATTACAATTTAGCAATTAAACACTGGAGTGATAGATGTGCAGAAGATGAATGTGCAAGTAGAGATACTGTGGTGCAAGGATAAAAAAAATAAAAATAATAATAATTATCAGCGTCGTCGTGATTGCACTTTGGACAATAGAACAGGTGGTAGAGGCGGGTTACCTACTCGCCGACGAATTCTAACAAGGCATCCCGATCTCCGCCCACTTTTCTTCACGGGAATGTCTCGGAGAAGCAGTATATCCTTTGGGTCGTACTCGTTAAAGAAAAAAAATCTTCATCCAGTTCCAGGTGAGTTATCGCTGTCCTGTTATCTAGAAGCTCTTTTCGGTCATAAGAGACGGTAGCAGCAACATTATGTACAAAATAAGTTACTATGCAAAAAAACACCCAAAATAGCACAGTTGGTTAGGAGCCCGTAAAACAGCAGCCATCCCCTCCGGCGTAACAATAGCTGTAGGATCAACAGTGGCATTCAGGGCAGTAAGAGGGACATCAATTAGGTTACCTACATTGTATCTTCCAGCGCCCCTGGGTTAATATACATTTGCTCAAGCATTATGACAACTCAGCAACACAATGGTAGGGATTAATTTAGCTGGTCATTACTGAGTCATTGTCTCAATGTAGCCTCATAGTGCTGTGAAAGGATCCAGGATCCCAAATGATTTGTGTGGATTCTTCCTTATAATATTACAAATTGCTTTGTTTCCAGAAGGTATCAACATTATCAATAAATGTTTCACCCACAGCTATAATAGTCTCGTAGCCAGTTATGGAGGCTAAAGGTCTGCTGGACCGTTCCATGCCACCATTTAGGGAGGGCAGAGGGACAGATATTATGGGGTGTTTGTTAGTGTCAAGTAGAAACCCAATCAGTTCTCCAAAATCCATCTTCAGCTGTTGTGCGCTGCCGTTCATAATGTAATTCGACCCCACATGAACCTTGACAGTATCAGCCATCCCATCTATCCTTCCTGTGTTCTCTCCCCTCCCCCAGTATCAGCCATCCCATCAATCCTTCCTGTGTTCTCTCCCCTCCCCCAGTATCAGCCATCCCATCTTCTTCCTGTGTTCTCTCCCCTCCCCCAGTATCAGCCATCCCATCAATCCTTCCTGTGTTCTCTCCCCTCCCCCAGTATCAGCCATCCCATCAATCCTTCCTGTGTTCTCTCCCCTCCCCCAGTATCAGTCATCCCATCAATCCTTCCTGTGTTCTCTCCCCTCCCCCAGTATCAGCCATCCCATCAATCCTTCCTGTGTTCTCTCCCCTCCCCCAGTATCAGCCATCCCATCAATCCTTCCTGTGTTCTCTCCCCTCCCCCATAATCGGAAACATTCAATTTAATTGAGTTTTTTTACCATTCCTCTCCCTTACCGAATGGTTTGTCTGTCTGAACTAGTTTCATTTGGCTAGCAATCCTGAACTTTTGCCCCAGGAAAACACAAAGTCTCAGCCTCAGGTATAGATATATGCCTGAACATCGAACTCAATATCACAATTGTATGAATGATCCTGCCTCTGCCATGTCTCGAAGCAGATTGCGAGGACAGAGCCACAGAACTCACCTTAGAAGAGGGCTGCTGAGACGCCTGCTGTGTGCAGGCCACAACAGCCAAAGGGACAGAGCACTGATCCAGAGAGTGGTGGTTCAGGCTGTGCCCAGGCAGTTGATTGACTAGGACAGGGAGGTAGCTGGAGGTGCATCCACTGCGTGCTCAGTCCCCTCCTGTACTCCCTGTTCACCCACGACTGCATGGCCAGGCATGACTCCAACACCATCATTAAGTTTGCAGACGATACAACAGCCTGATCACCGACAACGACGAGACAACCTATAGGGAGGAGGTCAGAGACCTGGCCAGGTGGTGCCAGAATAACAACCTATCCCTCAATGTAACCAAGACTAAGGAGATGATTGTGGACTACAGGAAAAGGAGGACCGAGCACACCCCCATTCTCATCAACAGGGCTGTAGTGGAGCAGCTTGATAGCTTCAAGTTCCTCGGTGTCCACATCACCAACAAACTAGAATGGTCCAAACACACCAAGACAGTCGTGAAGAGGGCACGACAAAACCTATTCACCCTCAGGAATCTAAAAAGTTTTGGCATGTTTCCTCAGATCCTCAAAAGGTTCTACAGCTGCAACATCAAGAGCATCCTTACTGGTTGCATCACTGCCTGGTAAGGCAATTGCTTTGCCTCCAACTGCAAGGCTCTACAGAGGGTAGTGCGTACGGCCCAGTACATCACTGGGGCTAAGCTGCCTGCCATCCAGGACCTCTACACCAGGCGGTGTCAGAGGAAGGCCCTAAAAATTGTCAAAGACCCTAGCAACCCAAGTCATAGACTGTTCTCCCTACTAACGCATGGCAAGCGGTACCGGAGTGCCAAGTCTAGGACAAAAAGGCTTCTCAACCGTTTTTATCCCCAAGCCATAAGACTCCTGAATAGGTCATCAAATGGCTACCCGGACTATTTGTATTGTGTGCCCCCCCAACCCCTTTTACGGTGCTGCTACTCTCTGTTTATCATATATGCATGGTCCCTTTACCTATACATTCATGTACATAGTACCTCAATTGACCCCACCAACCAGTGCCCCAACACAGATTCCTACCACAAGCTCTGAACCTCTGAACCTGGATCACCACAGCTAGCTAGCTGCTATCCGATTAGCTTCTCCTGGCTAACGTCCATGTCCCTGAGAAAGCATATGCTAGGCCCATCTCCCAGCTAGCTGAAGAGGACCATCAGCCACTCCTTGGGCTACAATGGGCATTTTCTTGGGCATTTATTCCTATTTTGCCAATTGGCCTGGACCCTTTTACTACACGAGACCTGCTGATCCATCACAACTGGTCTGCCGACGTAACCGTATGAGGGGGCTACAACAACAGACTTCTTCCATCACGACGTCCCTCTAAGGCCCTTCTGCTAGCCTGCTATCCCCAGCCCGCTAGTTGTCTGAATCGCCGTGTCTCCAGCCCGTCCAGCTACTCATTGGACCCTATGATCACTCAGCTACGCATGCCTCTCCCTAATGTCAATATGCCTTCTCCATTGCTGTTTTGGTTCGTGATTTATGTCTTATTTCACGGTAGAGCCTCTAGCCCTGCTCAATATGCCTTAGCTAACCCTCTTGTCCCACCCCCCACACATGCGATGACCTCACCTGGTTTAATTGATGTCTCTAGAGACAATACCTCTCTTATTGTCACTGAATGCCTAGGTTTACCTCAACTGTACTCACATCCTACCACATCCTGTACATTATGCATTGAATCTATTCTACCGCGCTGAGAAACCTGCTCCTTTTACTCTCTGTTCCGCACATACTAGATGACCAGTTCGTATAGCCCTTGGCCGTACCCTTATCCTACTCCTCCGCTGCTCCTCTGGTGATGTAGAGGTTAATCCCTGCAGTGCCTAGCTCTACTCCCATTCCCCAGGCCCTCTCATTTGTTGTCTTCTGTAACCGTACAAGCCTTGGTTTCATGCATGTTAACATTAGAAGGCTCCTCCCTAAGTTTGTTTTATTCAATGCTTTAGCACACTCTGCCAACCCGGATGTCCTAGCTGTGTCTGAATCATGGCTAAGGAAGGCCACCAAAAACACTGAAATTTCCATCCCCAACTATAACATTTTCCGACAAGATAGAACTGCCAAAGGGGGCAGAGTTGCAATCTACAGCAGAGGTAGCCTGCAGAGTTCTGTCTTACTATCCAGGTCTGTGCCCAAACATTTTGTTTCCAGAAACAAGTCTCTCACCGTTGCCGCTTTGCTATAGACCACCTTCTGTGCCCCGGACACCATATGTGAATTGATTGCCACCCCATCTATCTTCAGAGCTCATGCTGTTAGCTGACCTAACTGGGACATGCTTAACACACTGGCCATCCTACAATCTATACTTGATGCCCTCAATCTCACACAAATTATCAATGAACCTACCAGGTACAACCCCAAACCGTAAACACAGGCACCCTCGTAGATATCAACCTAACCAATCTGCCCTTCAAATACACCTCTGCTGTCTTCAACCAGGATCTCAGCAATCACTGCCTCATTGCTTGCGTCCGTAATGGGTCTGCGGTCAAACGACCACCCCTCATCACTGTCAAACGCTCCCTATAACACTTCAGCGAACAGGCCTTTCTAATCGACCTGGACCGGGTATCCTGGAAGGATATTGACCTCATTCCGTCATTACAAGATGCCCGGTTGTTCTTTAAAAGTGCTTTCCTCACAATCTTAAATAAGCATGCTCCATTCAAAAAATTTAGAACCAGGAACAGATATAGCCCGTGGTTCACTCCAGACTGGACTGCCCTTGACCAGCACAACAACATCCTGTGGCGTATGGCATTAGCATCAATTAGCTCCCGCAGTATGCAACTTTCAGGGAAGTTAGGAACCAGTACACACAGGCAGTCTGGAAAGCTAAGGCTAGCTTTTTCAAACAGAAATTTGCATCCTGCAGCAAACTCCAAAGAGTTCTGAGACAATGTAAAGTCCAAGGAGAATAAGAGCACCTCCTCCCAGCTGCCCACTGCACTGAGGCGAGGCAACACCGTCACCACCGAGAAATCCACAATAGTTGAGAATTTCAATAAGCATTTTTCTTTGGCTACCCCTACCCTGGTCAACACCCCTGCACCCCCACAGCAACTTGCCCCATCCTCCCCCATTTCTCCTTCACCCAAATCCAGATAGCTGATGTTCTGAAAGACGTGCAAAATCTGGACCCCTAGAAATCAGCAGGGCTAGACAATCTGGACCCTCTCTTTCTAAAATTATCAGCCGAAATTGTTGCAACCCCTGTTACTATTACTAGCCTGTTCAACCTCTCTTTCATATTGTCTGAGATCCCCAAAGATTGGAAAGCTGCCGCGGTCATCCCCTTCTTCAAAGTGGGGGACACTCTTGACCCAAACAGCTACAGACCTATATCTATCATACCCTGCTTTTCTAAGGTCTTCAAAAGCCGAGTTAACAAACAGATCACGGACCATTTCGAATCCCACCGTACCTTCTCCGCTATGCAATCTGGTTGCCGAGCTGGTCATGGGTGTACCTCAGCCAAGCTCAAGGTCCTAAATGATATCATAACTGCAATCGATAAGAGACAATTCTGTGCAGCTGTATTCATCGACCTGGCCAAGGCTTTCGACTCTGAGAACGTGGTGATTGACATCGGCAGACTCAACAGCCTTGGTTTCTCAAATGACTGCCTTGCCTGGTTCACCAACTACTTCTCAGACAGAGTTCAGTGTGTCAAATCGGAGGGCCGGTTGTCCGGACCTCTGGCAGTCTCTATGGGGGTGCCACAGGGTTCAATTCTCGGGCCGACTCTCTTCTCTGCATACATCAATGATGTCGCTCTTGCTGCTGGTGATTCTCTGATCCACCTCTACGCAGACGACACCATTCTGTATACTTCTGGCCCTTCTTTGGACACTGTGTTAACCATCCTGCAGACGAGCTTCAATGCCATACAACTCTCCTTCCGTGGCCTCCAATTGCTCTTAAATACAAGTAAAACTAAATGCATGCTATTCAACCGATCGCTGCCCGCACCTGCCCACCTGTCCAGGATCACTTCTCTGGACGGTTCTGACTTAGGTATTTGTAGTTGTCCACACATACTAAATGTCTGGTTGGGCTGCAAGCCCGAAGCCGGGCACAATATGACAACAGCCACTTCAAGTGCAGGGCGCGAAATGCAAAATATATTTTTTAGAAATTTTTAACTTTCACACATTAACAAGTCCAATACAGCAAATGAAAGATAAACATCTTGTGAATCCAGCCAACATGTCCGATTTTGAAAATGTTTTACAGCGAAAACACCACGTATATTTATGTTAGCTCACCACCAAATACAAAAAAGGACAGACATTTTTCACAGCACAGGTAGCATGCACAAAGCCAACCTAACTAACCAAGAACCAACCAAACTAACCAAGAAACAACTTCATCAGATGACAGTCTTATAACATGTTATACAATAAATCTATGTTTTGTTCGAAAAATGTGCATATTTGAGGTATAAATCAGTTTTACATTGCAGCTACCATCACAGCTACCGTCAGAAATAGCACCGAAGCAGCCAGAGTAATTAGACACCAACGTGAAATACCCAAATACTCATCATAAAACATTTCTGAAAAATACATGGTGTACAGCAAATGAAAGACAGGCATCTTGTGATTCCAGCCAATATTTCCGATTTCTTAAGTGTTTTACAGCGAAAACACAATATAGCATTATATTAGCTTACCACAATAGCCAGAAACACAAGCCATTTACCAGCAGCAAAAGTTAGCGATCGTAACAAACCAGCAAAAGATATATACATTTTTGACTAACCTTGATAAGCTTCATCAGATGACAGTCCTATAACATCAGGTTATACATACACTTATGTTTTGTTCGAAAATGTGCATATTTAGAGCTGAAATCAGTGGTTATACATTGTGCTAACGTAGCATCTTTTTCCCAGAATGTGCGGATATTTTTATGACACTCAACTATTCTGACCAAATAACTATTCATAAACGTTACTAAAAAATACATGTTGTATAGGAAATGATAGATACACTAGTTCTTAATGCAATCGCCGTGTTAGAATTCTAAAAATAACTTCATTACGACATACAGCTTACGTTATAGCGAGAGAGTGCCCAAAATCTGGGCGCAAACTACTAGTTCACATGTTCGACAGATATATGAAATAGCATCATAAAATGGGTCCTACTTTTGATGATCTTCCATCAGAATGTTGTACAAGGGGTCCTTTGTCCAGAACAATCGTTGTTTGGTTTTAGAATGTCCTCTTCTCCAGTCAATTAGCACGGAAAGCTAGCAAAGTTGCGCGAAGCTCTCCTTCCTGAACAAACGCAGACAAAGCAACACGCCTAACGTCCCGAAAAAAATTCAATAATCTAATAAAACTATATTGAAAAAACATACTTTACGATGATATTGTCACATTTATCAAATAAAATCAAAGCCGGAGATATTAGTCGTCTATAACGACAGCTTTACAGAAGGCAATACCAGGTCCCTTCTCGCTCGTTCCAGAAAACAGGAATTTGGGGTCACGTCATGCCAAGAGCTTTTATTCGACCTCAGATCATGTTATACACTCCATTTCTTCTCTCACTGCCTGTTGACATCTAGTGGAAGGCGTATGAAGTGCATGTATACTAATAAATATCAAGCACATTTATAGGCAGGCCCTAGAACAGAGCATCGATTTCAGATTTTCCACTTCCTGTCAGGAAGTTTGCTGCAAAATGAGTTCTGTTTTACTCACAGATATAATTCAAATGGTTTTACAAACTAGAGAGTGTTTTCTATCCAATAGTAATGATAATATGCATATTGTACGAGCAAGAATTGAGTACGAGGCCGTTTGAAATGGGCACCTTTTATCCAGGCTACTCAATACTGGCCCTGCAGCCCAAACAGGTTAAACTGTAAACTCTCATTCCAGGCTCACATTAAGCATCTCCAAATCCAAAATGAAATCTAGAATTGACTTCCAATTTGGCAACAAAGCATCCTTCACTCATGCTGCCAAACAGTAAAACTGACTATCCTGCCGATCCTTGACTTCGGCGATTTACAAAATTAAATCCAACTCTCTACTCAGAAAATTGGATGCAATCTATCACAATGCCATCCGTTTTGTCACCAAAGCCCCATACACTACCCACCACTGCGACCTGTATGCTCTCGTTGGCTGCCCCTCGCTTCATATTCGTCGCCAAACCCACTGGCTCCAGGTCATCTATAAGTCTTTGCTAGGTCAAGCCCTGCCTTATCTAAGCTCACTGGTCACCATAGCCCACCCACCCGTAGCACGCGCTCCAGCAGGTATATTTCATTGGTCACCCCCAAAGCCAACACTTCCTTTGGTCGCCTTTCCTTCCAGTTCTCTGCTGCCAATGAAACAAAAGCTAGAGCCTCATATCTCCCTCATTAACTTTAAGCACCAGCTATCAGAGCAGCTCACAGATCACTGCACATAGGCTATTTACAGATGGGCTATCCAACTACCTCATCCCCATACTATTATTTATTCTAAATTTGTTTTGCTCCTTTGCACCCCAGTATCTCTACTTGCACATTCATCTTTTGCACATCTATCACTCCAGCGTTTAAATGCTAAATTGTAATTAGTTCACCACTTTGGCCTATTTATTGCCTACCTCCCTTATCTTACCTCATTAGCACACACTGTATATATACTTTTTCTCTATTGTGTTATTGACTGTATGTTTGTTTATTCCATCTTTAATTCTGTGTTGTTGTTTGTGTCGCACTGCTTTGCTTTATCTTGGCCAGGTCGTAGTTGTAAATGAGAACTTGTTCTCAACTAACCTACCTGGTTAAATAAGGGTGAAATAAAATAGAAAATTAATTGGCTAATCAGCTTTAATAATCTAATTAACTATAAACTATCTACATTGTGTCCCGCCTACACCTCTAACGCTACTACTACTCTCTGTTTATCATATATTCATAGTAATTTTACCATATCGACATACACAGTTGAAGTTTACATACACTTAGGTTGGAGTCATTTAAACTGGTTTTTCAACCACTCCACCAATTTCTTGTAAACAAACTATAGTTTTGGCAAGTCGGTTAGGACATCTACATTATGCATGACACAAGTAAATTTTCCAACAATTGTTTACAGACAGCTTGGAAAATTTCTGAAAATGATGTCATGGCTTTAGAAGCTTCTCTTAGGCTAATTGACATCATTTGAGTCAACTGGAGGTGTACCTGTGGATGTATTTCAAGGCCTACCTTCAAACTCAGTGCCTCTTTGCTTGACTTCATGGTAAAATCAAAAGAAATCAGCCAAGACCTCAGAAAAAGAATTGTAGACCTCCACAAGTCTGGTTCATCCTTGGGATCAATTTCCAAACACCTGAAGGTACCATGTTCATCTGTACAAACAATAGTACGCAAGTATAAACACCATGGGACCACGCAGCCGTCATACCGCTCAGGAAGGAGACGTGTTCTGTCTCAGAGATGAACGTAAAAGTGCAAATCAATCCCAGAACAACAGCAAAGGAACTTGTGAAGATGCTGGAGGAAACAGGTACAAAAGTATCTATTTCCACAGTAAAACGAACATAACCTAAAAGGCCCCTCAGCAAAGAAGCAGCCACTGCTCCAAAACCGCCATAAAAATGCCAGACTATGGTTTGCAACTGCACATGGGGACAAAGATCGTACTTTTTGGAGAAATGTCCTCTGGTCTAATGAAACAAAAATAGAACTGTTTGGCCATAATGACCATCGTTATGCTTGGAGGAAAAAGGGGGAGGCTTGCAAGCCTAAGAACACAATCCCAACCGTGAAGCAAGGGGGTGGCAGCATCCGGTTGTGGGGATGCTTTGCTGCAGGAGGGACTGGTGCACATCACAAAATAGATGGCATCATGAGAAAGGACATTTATGTGGATATATTGAAGCAACACCTCAAGACTTCAGTCAGGAAGTTAAAGCTTGGTCGCAAATGGGTCTTCCAAATGGACAATGACTCCAAGCATACTTCCAAATTTGTTGCAAAATGGCTTAAGGACAACAAATTCAAGGTATTGGAGAGGCTACCACAAAACCCTGACCTCAATCCTATAGACAATTTGTGGGCAGGACTGAAAAAGCATGTGCGAGCCAGGAGGCCTACAAACCTGACTCAGTTACACCAGCTCTGTCAGGAGAAATGGGCCAAAATTCACCCAACTTATTGTGGTAAGCTTGTGGAAGGCTACCTGAAACGTTTGACCCATGTAACGTCTCTCGTCGAAAGGCATGGACCAAAGCGCAGCGTGGTCATGATATTTTATTTCTCAAAAAACACTCCAACAAAATAACAAAGTGAAAAACCGAAACAGTTCTGTCAGGTGCAGACACTAAACAGAAACTAACTACCCACAAAACAAATGTGGGAAAAAGGCTGCCTAAGTATGATTCCCAATCAGAGACAATGATAGACAGCAGCCTCTGATTGGGAATGACACTCGGCCTGTCACGTTCGTCGTAGTGAGGAGACAAAGGCGCAGCGTGATTTGAATACATTCTTCTTTTTTTAACGAAGAACACTAAACAAACTAACAAAATAACAAAACGAACGTGAAGCTAATCAAACGAGTGCTGACAGGCAACTACACAGACAAGAACCCACAAAACCAAAATGGAAAATGGGAACCTAAATAGGATCCCCAATCAGAGACAACGATAAACAGCTGTCTCTGATTGGGAACCAATTCAGGCCACCATAGACCTACAATATGCCTAGACTAACAAACACCCATTAGACATACAAAACCCCTAGACAAGACAAACAAGCATACCCACCCTCGTCACGCCCTGACCTAAATAATACAGAAAACATAGACAACTAAGGTCAGGGCGTGACACGGCCAAAACCAAAGAAATCGAAAACATCGAAATAAAGAAACTAGAATGCCCACCCTAGTCACACCCTGGTCTAACCAAAATAGAGAATAAAATAATCTCTAAACAATTTAAAGGCAATGATACCAAATACTAATTGAGTGTATGTAAACTTCTGACCCACTGGGAATGTGATGAAACAAATAAAAGCTGAAATAAATCATTCTCTCTGCTATTATTCTGACATTTCACATTCTTAAAATAAAGTCATCATCCTAACTGACTTAAGACAGGGATTTTTACTAGGATTATATGTCAGGAATTGTGAAAAACTGAGTTTAAATGTATTTGGCAAAGGTGTATGTAAACTTCCGACTTCAACTACCACAATCAGCCCAACTAACTGGTGCCTGTATATTAGCTTATATAGCTACTGTTATAGCTTCGCTACTGTATGTAGCCTCGCTACTGTTATTTTTCACTGTCTTTTTTACAGTTTTTATTTCTTTACTTGTTCAACTAATACCTTTTTTCCACTATTGGTTAGAGCCTGTAAGTAAGCATTTCACTGTTATATTCAGCGCACGTGACATATATACTTTGATTTGATTTGAGCCATGGAGGGAACATCCAAGTCCCTGGCAGAAGACAGCTGGTACATGGGCTCAAAACGATTTGAAGGTCTTAAGTCAGGACACGGGGAAAGAAGGCAGGCGCGCTGAGAACGATTCTTCTCTTTATTTCTGGTTCCGACACACATCCATTCACGCTCACCTGGAGTCCAACAATGAGCATCCATTTACACTCACCTGGAGTCCAACAATGAGCATCCATTTACACTCACCTGGAGTCCAACAATGAGCATCCATTTACACTCACCTGGAGTCCAACAATGAGCAGCCATTTACACTCACCTGGAGTCCAACAATGAGCAGCCATTTACACTCACCTGGAGTCCAACAATGAGCAGCCATTTTCTGGTTCAAGCTAGTTGTAACGATTCTCCTCTTCGTCTGACGAGGAGTAAGAAGGATCGGACCAATGTGCAGCGTGGTAAGTGTCCATTTTAATTCATTAAAACTGAACACTAAAAAATACAAAAGAACAAAGTAAATGATACAAACGAAAATCGAAACAGTCCCGAAAGGTGCAAAGACAAAACAGGAAACAATCACCCACAAAACCCAATAGAAAACAGGCTACCTAAATATGGCTCCCAATCAGAGACAACGACTGACACCTGCCTCTGATTGAGAACCATACTAGGCCAAACACATAGAGATATAACCACAGAACAAAACATAGAAAAAACAACATAGAATGCCCACCCCAACTCACGCCCTGACCAAACTAAAATAAAGACATAAAAAAGGAACTAAGGTCAGAACGTGACACTAGTAGAGGGGTGCAGTGGTGGAAATTGATCATAGTCAAGTAAGGTGCCATTATGATCCTCTTGGATGTTTAGATAGGAATCATTTAAAGATGCCGATTGTCTCATAGAATCCTTATTCAGTTAATGGTGCTTGGTCAAATGTTTTATTTAAAAACTAAGACTTTGGTAAATGTGTTAAGAGTTTTGATTAAACAGTTACTAAAAGCAAACAGCACAGCAACACGACAACGCGGAAGTGTGATGTTTGTAATCGCTGCCAAATGTGTTGAGTAGGATTAACCATTGTTGGATTAACCATTTTTGGTCATTGACTTTAATTCCTCAAAGTATTTTGGAGGAGGAGGTATAGGCAGCATAGAGAAAAGAACATTTAGTTGACCCAATACGTTCATTTTTACTATAGCAATCTTACCTTGTAATTCGATTTTAAGAGAGGACCATCTCTGCAAATCAGAGGTGATCTCCTCTTTTAGTTTGACATAGTTCCTTCTGCAACCTTGGGAATATTTGGTGGGTATGCATATGCCCTAATGAATAAAGTCTGCCTCATGCCACTGCACTAGAGATGCAGCCGGCAAAGTATGCTGTTTCACAGGGCTATTTAGGGGCACCATTACATATTTTTACCAGTTTATTTTATATCCAAGAATGAATCAAAAACATTAAATAATTTCACAATCTGTGGAAGGGTGTTTGAAATTTCTGAAAAATACAATGTCATCAGCATAGTGACACTTTATGCTGCGAACTTAAATATTGATTGTTGAAATAGGTGGGTCCAATCTAATCACTTGAACAAGGGGCTCCAAAGACAGGGCAAAGGGCACTGGTGATAATGGACATCCTTGTTTTGTGGAACGTTGTAAACAGAAAGTCTTAGAATGTTTCCCATCTGCACAACTGCTTGTGTTGCAGAATACAATGTATTTAACATGGCGATAAATCCTTTACCAAAACCAAAGGACTCCAAAACACACAATACATTGTTCCATTCTAGCCTATCAAAGGCTTTTTCAAAATAAAAAGTGAAGCATGGACTAGGTTGTTTTCTGACTCATTTATGATATTGAATGGACGTCTAATATTATCTGAGGCTAAAAGACATCACTTAAGTCTCCTCCCACAACGAGTTGGTATTCTGAAAGATCTAATAGGGCTCCCGAGTGGCGCAGCGGTTTAAGACACTGCATCTCAGTGCTAGAGGCGTCACTACAGACACCCTGGTTCAGCGGTCTAAGACACTGCATCTCAGTGCTGGAGGCGTCACTACAGACCCTGGTTCAGCGGTCTAAGACACTGCATCTCAGTGCTGGAGGCGTCACTACAGACCCTGGTTCAGCGGTCTAAGACACTGCATCTCAGTGCTGGAGGCGTCACTACAGACACCCTGGTTCAGCGATCTAAGACACTGCATCTCAGTGCTGGAGGCGTCACTACAGACCCTGGTTCAGCGATCTAAGGCACTGCATCTCAGTGCTGGAGGCGTCACTACAGACCCTGGTTCAGCGATCTAAGGCACTGCATCTCAGTGCTGGAGGCGTCACTACAGACCCTGGTTCAGCAATCTAAGGCACTGCATCTCAGTGCTGGAGGCGTCACTACAGACCCTGGTTCAGCGGTCTAAGACACTGCATCTCAGTGCTGGAGGCGTCACTACAGACACCCTGGTTCAGCGATCTAAGACACTGCATCTCAGTGCTGGAGGCGACACTACAGACCCTGGTTCAGCGATCTAAGGCACTGCATCTCAGTGCTGGAGGCGTCACTACAGACCCTGGTTCAGCGATCTAAGGCACTGCATCTCAGTGCTGGAGGCGTCACTACAGACCCTGGTTCAGCAATCTAAGGCACTGCATCTCAGTGCTGGAGGCGTCACTACAGACCCTGGTTCAGCGATCTAAGGCACTGCATCTCAGTGCTGGAGGCGTCACTACAGACACCCTGGTTCAGCGATCTAAGGCACTGCATCTCAGTGCTGGAGGCGTCACTACAGACCCTGGTTCAGCGATCTAAGGCACTGCATCTCAGTGCTGGAGGCGTCACTACAGACCCTGGTTCAGCGATCTAAGGCACTGCATCTCAGTGCTGGAGGCGTCACTACAGACCCTGGTTCAGCGATCTAAGGCACTGCATCTCAGTGCTGGAGGCGTCACTACAGACCCTGGTTCAGCGATCTAAGGCACTGCATCTCAGTGCTGGAGGCGTCACTACAGACACCCTGGTTCAGCGATCTAAGGCACTGCATCTCAGTGCTGGAGGCGTCACTACAGACCCTGGTTCAGCGATCTAAGGCACTGCATCTCAGTGCTGGAGGCGTCACTACAGACCCTGGTTCAGCGATCTAAGGCACTGCATCTCAGTGCTGGAGGCGTCACTACAGACCCTGGTTCAGCGATCTAAGGCACTGCATCTCAGTGCTGGAGGCGTCACTACAGACCCTGGTTCAGCGATCTAAGGCACTGCATCTCAGTGCTGGAGGCGTCACTACAGACCCTGGTTCAGCGATCTAAGGCACTGCATCTCAGTGCTGGAGGCGTCACTACAGTCACCCTGGTTCAGCGATCTAAGGCACTGCATCTCAGTGCTGGAGGCGTCACTACAGACCCTGGTTCAGCGATCTAAGGCACTGCATCTCAGTGCTAGAGGAGTCACTACAGACCCTGGTTCAGCGGTCTAAGGCACTGCATCTCAGTGCTGGAGGCGTCACTACAGACCCTGGTTCAGCGATCTAAGGCACTGCATCTCAGTGCTAGAGGAGTCACTACAGACCCTGGTTCAGCGGTCTAAGGCACTGCATCTCAGTGCTGGAGGCGTCACTACAGACCCTGGTTCAGCGATCTAAGGCACTGCATCTCAGTGCTGGAGGCGTCACTACAGACCCTGGTTCAGCGGTCTAAGGCACTGCATCACAGTGCTAGAGGAGTCACTACAGACCCTGGTTCAGCGGTCTAAGGCACTGCATCTCAGTGCTGGAGGCGTCACTACAGACCGTGGTTCAGCGATCTAAGGCACTGCATCTCAGTGCTGGAGGCGTCACTACAGACCCTGGTTCAGCGATCTAAGGCACTGCATCTTAGTGCTGGAGGCGTCACTACAGACCCTGGTTCAGCGATCTAAGGCACTGCATCTCAGTGCTGGAGGCGTCACTACAGACCCTGGTTCAGCGATCTAAGGCACTGCATCTCAGTGCTGGAGGCGTCACTACAGACCCTGGTTCAGCGATCTAAGGCACTGCATCTCAGTGCTGGAGGCGTCACTACAGACCCTGGTTCAGCGATCTAAGGCACTGCATCTCAGTGCTGGAGGCGTCACTACAGACCCTGGTTCAGCGATCTAAGGCACTGCATCTCAGTGCTGGAGGCGTCACTACAGACCCTGGTTCAGCGATCTAAGACACTGCATCTCAGTGCTGGAGGCGTCACTACAGACCCTGGTTCAGCGATCTAAGACACTGCATCTCAGTGCTGGAGGCGTCACTACAGACCCTGGTTCAGCGATCTAAGGCACTGCATCTCAGTGCTGGAGGAGTCACTACAGACCCTGGTTCAGCGATCTAAGACACTGCATCTCAGTGCTGGAGGAGTCACTACAGACCCTGGTTCAGCGATCTAAGGCACTGCATCTCAGTGCTGGAGGAGTCACTACAGACCCTGGTTCAGCGATCTAAGGCACTGCATCTCAGTGCTGGAGGCGTCACTACAGACCCTTGTTCAGCGATCTAAGGCACTGCATCTCAGTGCTGGAGGCGTCACTACAGACCCTGGTTCAGCGATCTAAGGCACTGCATCTCAGTGCTGGAGGCGTCACTACAGACCCTGGTTCAGCGATCTAAGACACTGCATCTTAGTGCTGGAGGCGTCACTACAGACCCTGGTTCAGCGGTCTAAGACACTGAATCTCAGTGCTGGAGGCGTCACTACAGACACCCTGGTTCAGCGATCTAAGGCACTGCATCTCAGTGCTGGAGGCGTCACTACAGACCCTGGTTCAGCGATCTAAGGCACTGCATCTCAGTGCTGGAGGCGTCACTACAGACCCTGTTTCAGCGGTCTAAGGCACTGCATCTCAGTGCTGGAGGCGTCACTACAGACCCTTGTTCAGCGATCTAAGGCACTGCATCTCAGTGCTGGAGGCGTCACTACAGACCCTGGTTCAGCGGTCTAAGGCACTGCATCTCAGTGCTGGAGGCGTCACTACAGACCCTGGTTCAGCGATCTAAGGCACTGCATCTCAGTGCTGGAGGCGTCACTACAGACCCTGGTTCAGCGGTCTAAGGCACTGCATCTCAGTGCTGGAGGCGTCACTACAGACCCTGGTTCAGCGATCTAAGGCACTGCATCTCAGTGCTGGAGGCGTCACTACAGACCCTGGTTCAGCGGTCTAAGGCACTGCATCTCAGTGCTGGAGGCGTCACTACAGACCCTGGTTCAGCGATCTAAGGCACTACATCTTAGTGCTGGAGGAGTCACTACAGACCCTGGTTCAGCGATCTAAGGCACTGCATCTCAGTGCTGGAGGCGTCACTACAGACCCTGGTTCAGCGATCTAAGGCACTGCATCTCAGTGCTGGAGGCGTCACTACAGACCCTGGTTCAGCGGTCTAAGGCACTGCATCTCAGTGCTGGAGGCGTCACTACAGACCCTGGTTCAGCGATCTAAGGCACTACATCTTAGTGCTGGAGGAGTCACTACAGACCCTGGTTCAGCGATCTAAGGCACTGCATCTCAGTGCTGGAGGCGTCACTACAGACCCTGGTTCAGCGATCTAAGGCACTGCATCTCAGTGCTGGAGGCGTCACTACAGACCCTGGTTCAGCGGTCTAAGGCACTGCATCTCAGTGCTGGAGGCGTCACTACAGACACTTGTTCAGCGATCTAAGGCACTGCATCTCAGTGCTGGAGGCGTCACTACAGACCCTGGTTCAGCGGTCTAAGGCACTGCATCTCAGTGCTGGAGGCGTCACTACAGACCCTGGTTCAGCGATCTAAGGCACTGCATCTCAGTGCTGGAGGCGTCACTACAGACCCTGGTTCAGCGGTCTAAGGCACTGCATCTCAGTGCTGGAGGCGTCACTACAGACCCTGGTTCAGCGATCTAAGGCACTGCATCTCAGTGCTGGAGGCGTCACTACAGACCCTGGTTCAGCGATCTAAGGCACTGCATCTCAGTGTTGGAGGCGTCACTACAGACCCTGGTTCAGCGATCTAAGGCACTGCATCTCAGTGCTGGAGGCGTCACTACAGACCCTGGTTCAGCGATCTAAGGCACTGCATCTCAGTGCTGGAGGCGTCACTACAGACCCTGGTTCAGCGATCTAAGACACTGCATCTCAGTGCTGGAGGCGTCACTACAGACCCTGGTTCAGCGATCTAAGACACTGCATCTCAGTGCTGGAGGCGTCACTACAGACCCTGGTTCAGCGATCTAAGGCACTGCATCTCAGTGCTGGAGGAGTCACTACAGACCCTGGTTCAGCGATCTAAGACACTGCATCTCAGTGCTGGAGGAGTCACTACAGACCCTGGTTCAGCGATCTAAGGCACTGCATCTCAGTGCTGGAGGCGTCACTACAGACCCTGGTTCAGCGGTCTAAGGCACTGCATCTCAGTGCTGGAGGCGTCACTACAGACCCTGGTTCAGCGATCTAAGGCACTACATCTTAGTGCTGGAGGAGTCACTACAGACCCTGGTTCAGCGATCTAAGGCACTGCATCTCAGTGCTGGAGGCGTCACTACAGACCCTGGTTCAGCGATCTAAGGCACTGCATCTCAGTGCTGGAGGCGTCACTACAGACCCTGGTTCAGCGGTCTAAGGCACTGCATCTCAGTGCTGGAGGCGTCACTACAGACACTTGTTCAGCGATCTAAGGCACTGCATCTCAGTGCTGGAGGCGTCACTACAGACCCTGGTTCAGCGGTCTAAGGCACTGCATCTCAGTGCTGGAGGCGTCACTACAGACCCTGGTTCAGCGATCTAAGGCACTGCATCTCAGTGCTGGAGGCGTCACTACAGACCCTGGTTCAGCGGTCTAAGGCACTGCATCTCAGTGCTGGAGGCGTCACTACAGACCCTGGTTCAGCGATCTAAGGCACTGCATCTCAGTGCTGGAGGCGTCACTACAGACCCTGGTTCAGCGGTCTAAGGCACTGCATCTCAGTGCTGGAGGCGTCACTACAGACCCTGGTTCAGCGATCTAAGGCACTACATCTTAGTGCTGGAGGAGTCACTACAGACCCTGGTTCAGCGATCTAAGGCACTGCATCTCAGTGCTGGAGGCGTCACTACAGACCCTGGTTCAGCGGTCTAAGGCACTGCATCTCAGTGCTGGAGGCGTCACTACAGACCCTGGTTCAGCGATCTAAGGCACTGCATCTCAGTGCTGGAGGCGTCACTACAGACCCTGGTTCAGCGATGTAAGACACTGCATCTCAGTGCTGGAGGAGTCACTACAGACCCTGGTTCAGCGGTCTAAGACACTGCATCTCAGTGCTGGAGGAGTCACTACAGACCCTGGTTCAGCGGTCTAAGACACTGCATCTCAGTGCTGGAGGCGTCACTACAGACACCCTGGTTCAGCGATCTAAGGCACTGCATCTCAGTGCTGGAGGCGTCACTACAGACTCTGGTTCAGCGATCTAAGGCACTACATCTTAGTGCTGGAGGAGTCACTACAGACCCTGGTTCAGCGATCTAAGGCACTGCATCTCAGTGCTGGAGGCGTCACTACAGACCCTGGTTCAGCGGTCTAAGGCACTGCATCTCAGTGCTGGAGGCGTCACTACAGACCCTGGTTTAGCGATCTAAGACACTGCATCTCAGTGCTGGAGGCGTCACTACAGACCCTGGTTCAGCGATCTAAGGCACTACATCTTAGTGCTGGAGGAGTCACTACAGACCCTGGTTCAGCGATCTAAGGCACTGCATCTCAGTGCTGGAGGAGTCACTACAGACCCTGGTTCAGCGGTCTAAGACACTGCATCTCAGTGCTGGAGGCATCACTACAGACACCCTGGTTCAGCGATCTAAGGCACTGCATCTCAGTGCTGGAGGCGTCACTACAGACCCTGGTTCAGCGGTCTAAGACACTGCATCTCAGTGCTGGAGGAGTCACTACAGACCCTGGTTCAGCGGTCTAAGACACTGCATCTCAGTGCTGGAGGAGTCACTACAGACCCTGGTTCAGCGGTCTAAGACACTGCATCTCAGTGCTGGAGGCGTCACTACAGACACCCTGGTTCAGCGATCTAAGGCACTGCATCTCAGTGCTGGAGGCGTCACTACAGACCCTGGTTCAGCGATCTAAGGCACTACATCTTAGTGCTGGAGGAGTCACTACAGACCCTGGTTCAGCGATCTAAGGCACTGCATCTCAGTGCTGGAGGCGTCACTACAGACCCTGGTTCAGCGGTCTAAGGCACTGCATCTCAGTGCTGGAGGCGTCACTACAGACCCTGGTTCAGCGATCTAAGACACTGCATCTCAGTGCTGGAGGCGTCACTACAGACCCTGGTTCTGCGGTCTAAGACACTGCATCTCAGTGCTGGAGGAGTCACTACAGACCCTGGTTCAGCGGTCTAAGACACTGCATCTCAGTGCTGGAGGAGTCACTACAGACCCTGGTTCAGCGGTCTAAGACACTGCATCTCAGTGCTGGAGGCGTCACTACAGACACCCTGGTTCAGCGGTCTAAGACACTGCATCTCAGTGCTGGAGGCGTCACTACAGACACCCTGGTTCAGCGGTCTAAGACACTGCATCTCAGTGCTGGAGGAGTCACTACAGACCCTGGTTCAGCGGTCTAAGACACTGCATCTCAGTGCTGGAGGCGTCACTACAGACCCTGGTTCAGCGGTCTAAGGCACTGCATCTCAGTGCTGGAGGCGTCACTACAGACACTTGTTCAGCGATCTAAGGCACTGCATCTCAGTGCTGGAGGCGTCACTACAGACCCTGGTTCAGCGGTCTAAGGCACTGCATCTCAGTGCTGGAGGCGTCACTACAGACCCTGGTTCAGCGATCTAAGGCACTGCATCTCAGTGCTGGAGGCGTCACTACAGACCCTGGTTCAGCGGTCTAAGGCACTGCATCTCAGTGCTGGAGGCGTCACTACAGACCCTGGTTCAGCGATCTAAGGCACTGCATCTCAGTGCTGGAGGCGTCACTACAGACCCTGGTTCAGCGGTCTAAGGCACTGCATCTCAGTGCTGGAGGCGTCACTACAGACCCTGGTTCAGCGATCTAAGGCACTACATCTTAGTGCTGGAGGAGTCACTACAGACCCTGGTTCAGCGATCTAAGGCACTGCATCTCAGTGCTGGAGGCGTCACTACAGACCCTGGTTCAGCGGTCTAAGGCACTGCATCTCAGTGCTGGAGGCGTCACTACAGACCCTGGTTCAGCGATCTAAGGCACTGCATCTCAGTGCTGGAGGCGTCACTACAGACCCTGGTTCAGCGATGTAAGACACTGCATCTCAGTGCTGGAGGAGTCACTACAGACCCTGGTTCAGCGGTCTAAGACACTGCATCTCAGTGCTGGAGGAGTCACTACAGACCCTGGTTCAGCGGTCTAAGACACTGCATCTCAGTGCTGGAGGCGTCACTACAGACACCCTGGTTCAGCGATCTAAGGCACTGCATCTCAGTGCTGGAGGCGTCACTACAGACTCTGGTTCAGCGATCTAAGGCACTACATCTTAGTGCTGGAGGAGTCACTACAGACCCTGGTTCAGCGATCTAAGGCACTGCATCTCAGTGCTGGAGGCGTCACTACAGACCCTGGTTCAGCGGTCTAAGGCACTGCATCTCAGTGCTGGAGGCGTCACTACAGACCCTGGTTTAGCGATCTAAGACACTGCATCTCAGTGCTGGAGGCGTCACTACAGACCCTGGTTCAGCGATCTAAGGCACTACATCTTAGTGCTGGAGGAGTCACTACAGACCCTGGTTCAGCGATCTAAGGCACTGCATCTCAGTGCTGGAGGAGTCACTACAGACCCTGGTTCAGCGGTCTAAGACACTGCATCTCAGTGCTGGAGGCATCACTACAGACACCCTGGTTCAGCGATCTAAGGCACTGCATCTCAGTGCTGGAGGCGTCACTACAGACCCTGGTTCAGCGGTCTAAGACACTGCATCTCAGTGCTGGAGGAGTCACTACAGACCCTGGTTCAGCGGTCTAAGACACTGCATCTCAGTGCTGGAGGAGTCACTACAGACCCTGGTTCAGCGGTCTAAGACACTGCATCTCAGTGCTGGAGGCGTCACTACAGACACCCTGGTTCAGCGATCTAAGGCACTGCATCTCAGTGCTGGAGGCGTCACTACAGACCCTGGTTCAGCGATCTAAGGCACTACATCTTAGTGCTGGAGGAGTCACTACAGACCCTGGTTCAGCGATCTAAGGCACTGCATCTCAGTGCTGGAGGCGTCACTACAGACCCTGGTTCAGCGGTCTAAGGCACTGCATCTCAGTGCTGGAGGCGTCACTACAGACCCTGGTTCAGCGATCTAAGACACTGCATCTCAGTGCTGGAGGCGTCACTACAGACCCTGGTTCTGCGGTCTAAGACACTGCATCTCAGTGCTGGAGGAGTCACTACAGACCCTGGTTCAGCGGTCTAAGACACTGCATCTCAGTGCTGGAGGAGTCACTACAGACCCTGGTTCAGCGGTCTAAGACACTGCATCTCAGTGCTGGAGGCGTCACTACAGACACCCTGGTTCAGCGGTCTAAGACACTGCATCTCAGTGCTGGAGGCGTCACTACAGACACCCTGGTTCAGCGGTCTAAGACACTGCATCTCAGTGCTGGAGGAGTCACTACAGACCCTGGTTCAGCGGTCTAAGACACTGCATCTCAGTGCTGGAGGCGTCACTACAGACCCTGGTTCAGCGGTCTAAGGCACTGCATCTCAGTGCTGGAGGCGTCACTACAGACACTTGTTCAGCGATCTAAGGCACTGCATCTCAGTGCTGGAGGCGTCACTACAGACCCTGGTTCAGCGGTCTAAGGCACTGCATCTCAGTGCTGGAGGCGTCACTACAGACCCTGGTTCAGCGATCTAAGGCACTGCATCTCAGTGCTGGAGGCGTCACTACAGACCCTGGTTCAGCGGTCTAAGGCACTGCATCTCAGTGCTGGAGGCGTCACTACAGACCCTGGTTCAGCGATCTAAGGCACTGCATCTCAGTGCTGGAGGCGTCACTACAGACCCTGGTTCAGCGGTCTAAGGCACTGCATCTCAGTGCTGGAGGCGTCACTACAGACCCTGGTTCAGCGATCTAAGGCACTACATCTTAGTGCTGGAGGAGTCACTACAGACCCTGGTTCAGCGATCTAAGGCACTGCATCTCAGTGCTGGAGGCGTCACTACAGACCCTGGTTCAGCGGTCTAAGGCACTGCATCTCAGTGCTGGAGGCGTCACTACAGACCCTGGTTCAGCGATCTAAGGCACTGCATCTCAGTGCTGGAGGCGTCACTACAGACCCTGGTTCAGCGATGTAAGACACTGCATCTCAGTGCTGGAGGAGTCACTACAGACCCTGGTTCAGCGGTCTAAGACACTGCATCTCAGTGCTGGAGGAGTCACTACAGACCCTGGTTCAGCGGTCTAAGACACTGCATCTCAGTGCTGGAGGCGTCACTACAGACACCCTGGTTCAGCGATCTAAGGCACTGCATCTCAGTGCTGGAGGCGTCACTACAGACTCTGGTTCAGCGATCTAAGGCACTACATCTTAGTGCTGGAGGAGTCACTACAGACCCTGGTTCAGCGATCTAAGGCACTGCATCTCAGTGCTGGAGGCGTCACTACAGACCCTGGTTCAGCGGTCTAAGGCACTGCATCTCAGTGCTGGAGGCGTCACTACAGACCCTGGTTTAGCGATCTAAGACACTGCATCTCAGTGCTGGAGGCGTCACTACAGACCCTGGTTCAGCGATCTAAGGCACTACATCTTAGTGCTGGAGGAGTCACTACAGACCCTGGTTCAGCGATCTAAGGCACTGCATCTCAGTGCTGGAGGAGTCACTACAGACCCTGGTTCAGCGGTCTAAGACACTGCATCTCAGTGCTGGAGGCATCACTACAGACACCCTGGTTCAGCGATCTAAGGCACTGCATCTCAGTGCTGGAGGCGTCACTACAGACCCTGGTTCAGCGGTCTAAGACACTGCATCTCAGTGCTGGAGGAGTCACTACAGACCCTGGTTCAGCGGTCTAAGACACTGCATCTCAGTGCTGGAGGAGTCACTACAGACCCTGGTTCAGCGGTCTAAGACACTGCATCTCAGTGCTGGAGGCGTCACTACAGACACCCTGGTTCAGCGATCTAAGGCACTGCATCTCAGTGCTGGAGGCGTCACTACAGACCCTGGTTCAGCGATCTAAGGCACTACATCTTAGTGCTGGAGGAGTCACTACAGACCCTGGTTCAGCGATCTAAGGCACTGCATCTCAGTGCTGGAGGCGTCACTACAGACCCTGGTTCAGCGGTCTAAGGCACTGCATCTCAGTGCTGGAGGCGTCACTACAGACCCTGGTTCAGCGATCTAAGACACTGCATCTCAGTGCTGGAGGCGTCACTACAGACCCTGGTTCTGCGGTCTAAGACACTGCATCTCAGTGCTGGAGGAGTCACTACAGACCCTGGTTCAGCGGTCTAAGACACTGCATCTCAGTGCTGGAGGAGTCACTACAGACCCTGGTTCAGCGGTCTAAGACACTGCATCTCAGTGCTGGAGGCGTCACTACAGACACCCTGGTTCAGCGGTCTAAGACACTGCATCTCAGTGCTGGAGGCGTCACTACAGACACCCTGGTTCAGCGGTCTAAGACACTGCATCTCAGTGCTGGAGGAGTCACTACAGACCCTGGTTCAGCGGTCTAAGACACTGCATCTCAGTGCTGGAGGCGTCACTACAGACACCCTGGTTCAGCGGTTTAAGGCACTGCATCTCAGTGCTGGAGGCGTCACTACAGACACCCTGGTTCAGCGGTTTAAGGCACTGCATCTCAGTGCTGGAGGCGTCACTACAGACACCCTGGTTCAGCGGTTTAAGGCACTGCATCTCAGTGGCTGAGGAGTGAGGATCACATTCATATAGAATGTATGGATAATTGTATCATTTTTTTTATCAAGAAATTAAATAAAAATCACCTATTTCAATATAAACAGGAAAATATATTTTTAACATCATTATACATATTTGTGAACAAACTCTGACAGCAAGGTTTTAACAATAATAGAAACAAAAACAGTAACCGTTCTCTTTGGCTGGTAGGAACTCAAATTCACTAACATCAGGAGGCTCCCAAACAGCGACGCACGTCCCAAGTCAGTCCCATTATGTCAGTCACTTGTCTTTATCCAACATGACATGAAAAATAACTTTTCATTAACTTGTATGTTAATCCCCATTAAGTTTACCCTATCCCAGGACTGCTTTACTACACGGCAAAATATTTTAGCCAATTAACATTTGTAGCCTGAACCAAATAAATATCCAGCCAGCTAACCTAGCCAACCAGCCAACTCAGCTAGCAAGCTACGGGCCAGCCAGCTGCAGTTAAACAAAACTGTATAACCAGAATGACAACAGACAAGTTAACAAATCAACCAGGCCCCTCATACCAAATTAACAAAGTTATGTAGCTGAATAACAAATAAACATGGGTAACATTAGCTGCTTAGCATTAGTTGTTTCCATCTTACTAGTTAAGGGTCTTCGTGCAGTGGGGTATCCAAAGAAGGCAGGGGCCGTCATTGTAATTGTTCTTCGGTCTGCAGTGGGAAGAATCTGGAGGAATTGTTGGCAGCGATTGGGCTCCTTCTCTTGTAGTTGTCCTCAGCTGCAAGGCCTCTGCTTCTTTCACAGTGTGGAATTCAAGAAGTGTTCTATTTGTCCTGATCTCCAGTATGGCTGGGTATGTCAGGAATGGGCGAAGTCTTCTTGCTGTCATCTGTCGTTTGACCGAGTCAAAGGATTTCATCTTCAGTGTGGTTTCATTGCTGTAGTCTGGGTAGAACGCCAGATTGGATCTCCCATCTCGGTGGGTTCTCCAGGGCTCTGGTTCAGAGTATCCACTCAGTCCTCATATCTTAACAGGCAGAATATGAGGGTGCGGGGACGGCTATGGTTATTACTGCCACTGTAGATACGGTGTGCCCGTTTAATTTCAATCTTGCTCCCTTGTAGCAACAGTATCCATTTTGGTAGATTCTCCTGAGGAAAACCTTTTGGGTCAGAACCCTGGTTTCATCCAGGTCCACCAGACGCATGTTCAGTCTCCTCTCTCTGTCTTCAAGCAACGTCATTTTCTCCCTCATTTGCATCACTGCATCTCGGCAGGTGGCTATGTCGTCTGTATTAGCCCTGGAGCTAACCTGCATCTCATCACAGCACTGCTCCAGAGACATAGCTGGCTATGTCGTCTGTAGCAGTCCTGGTGCTAACCTGCATCTCTTCACAGCACCGCTCCAGAGACTTTGCTGGCTATGTCATCTGTAGCAGTCCTGGTGCTAACCTGCATCTCTTCACAGCACCGCTCCAGAGACTTTGCTGGCTATGTCGTCTGTAGCAGTCCTGGTGCTAACCTGCATCTCTTCACAGCACCGCTCCAGAGACTTGCATGTGACAGATTGGCTGGCTATGTTGTTTGAGAGTTTTAAGATAGACGTTTTAGAGGCGTCCACCATATATTTAAGTGATTTAATTTCTCCAGAAAGCAGTTCCTCCAGGGATTCCTTAACTGAATTCCGGGTTGGAGCGAGTAGTCGCATTCCGCATTCCGCTTCGCTCCACAGGTAGTATTACCATTTCATTTTCATTTTAATTTTCATTACAGTACAACGGTTTGATTTGTTTGATCTTAGCTAGCTACATAGCCGTCTTTGTATCAAAGATAATTGTGTAGTTATTGAGGTTCGCTAGCCAGCTATTTTCGTCCTAACGTAACGTAACGTAGTCAACACTGCTAGCTAGCCAGCTAGCCACCGAATAGCAGCACTGTAGAAACGATTACATTACAACGGAACGACTTGATTAGTGTAGTGTTAGCTAGCTACATAGTTGTCTTTGCTATCTTTGTATCTAAGATAATTGTGTAGTTTTGAGTAATTATCGGTTAGCTAGCCAGCTATCTTCGTCCGCCGCGCTGCCGTTCTCCTACCTAGTCAACACTGCTAGCTAACACTGCTAGCTAGCCAACTTCTACCGAATAGCAGCACTGTAGAAACTTACATTACAACGGAACGACTTGATTAGCGTAGTGTTAGCTAGCTACATAGTTGTCTTTGCTGTCCTTGTATCCAAGATAATTGTGTAGTTTAGAGAAATTTAGAGAAATTGTCGAGGTTACCTAGCCAGTTAGAGGTTACCTAGCCAGCTACACTTTCAAACAAAGTCAACAACGCAGCCACTGCTAGCCAGCCTACTTCACCAGCCAGCAGTACTATATCATTTTAGTCAATAAGATTTTTTTTTTTTGCAACGTAAGCTTAACTTTCTGAACATTCGAGACGTGTAGTCCACTTGTCATTCTAATCTCCTTTGCATTAGCGTAGCCTCTTCTGTAGCCTGTCAACTATGTGTCTGTCTATCCCTCTTCTCTCCTCTCTGCACAGACCATACAAACGCTTCACACCGCGTGGCCGCCGCTACTCTAACCTGGTGGTCCCAGCGCGCACGACCCACGTGGAGTTCCAGGTCTCCGGCAGCCTCTGGAACTGCCGATCTGCGGCCAACAAGGCAGAGTTCATCTCAGCCTATGCGTCCCTCCAGTCCCTCGACTTCTTGGCACTGACGGAAACATGGATTACCACTGATAACACTGCTACTCCTACTGCTCTCTCCTCGTCTGCCCACGTGTTCTCGCACACCCCGAGAGCTTCTGGTCAGCGGGGTGGTGGCACTGGGATCCTCATCTCTCCCAAGTGGACATTCTCTCTTTCTCCCCTGACCCATCTGTCTATCGCCTCCTTTGAATTCCATGCTGTCACAGTTACCAGCCCTTTCAAGCTTAACATCCTTATCATTTATCGCCCTCCAGGTTCCCTTGGAGAGTTCATCAATGAGCTTGACGCCCTGATAAGTTCCTTTCCTGAGGATGGCTCACCTCTCACAGTTCTGGGTGACTTTAACCTCCCCACGTCTACCTTTGACTCATTCCTCTCTGCCTCCTTCTTTCCACTCCTCTCCTCTTTTGACCTCACCCTCTCACCTTCCCCCCCTACTCACAAGGCAGGCAATACGCTTGACCTCATCTTTACTAGATGCTGTTCTTCCACTAATCTCATTGCAACTCCCCTCCAAGTCTCCGACCACTACCTTGTATCCTTTTCCCTCTCGCTCTCATCCAATACTTCCCACACTGCCCCTACTCGGATGGTATCGCGCCGTCCCAACCTTCGCTCTCTCTCCCCCGCTACTCTCTCCTCTTCCATCCTATCATCTCTTCCCTCTGCTCAAACCTTCTCCAACCTATCTCCTGATTCTGCCTCCTCAACCCTCCTCTCCTCCCTTTCTGCATCCTTTGACTCTCTATGTCCCCTATCCTCCAGGCCGGCTCGGTCCTACCCTCCTGCTCCGTGGCTCGACGACTCACTGTGAGCTCACAGAACAGGGCTCCGGGCAGCCGAGCGGAAATGGAGGAAAACTCGCCTCCCTGCGGACCTGGCATCCTTTCACTCCCTCCTCTCTACATTCTCCTCTTCTGTCTCTGCTGCTAAAGCCACTTTCTACCACTCTAAATTCCAAGCATCTGCCTCTAACCCTAGGAAGCTCTTTGCCACCTTCTCCTCCCTCCTGAATCCTCCTCCCCCTCCTCCCCCCTCCTCCCTCTCTGCGGATGACTTCGTCAACCATTTTGAAAAGAAGGTCGACGACATCCGATCCTCGTTTGCTAAGTCAAACGACACCGCTGGTTCTGCTCACACTGCCCTACCCTGTGCTTTGACCTCTTTCTCCCCTCTCTCTTCAGATGAAATCTCGCGTCTTGTGACGGCCGGCCGCCCAACAACCTGCCCGCTTGACCCTATCCCCTCCTCTCTTCTCCAGACCATTTCCGGAGACCTTCTCCCTTACCTCACCTCACTCATCAACTCATCCTTGACCGCTGGCTACGTCCCTTCCGTCTTCAAGAGAGTGAGAGTTGCACCCCTTCTGAAAAAACCTACACTCGATCCCTCCGATGTCAACAACTACAGACCAGTATCCCTTCTTTCTTTTCTCTCCAAAACTCTTGAACGTGCCGTCCTTGGCAAGCTCTCCTGCTATCTCTCTCAGAATGACCTTCTTGATCCAAATCAGTCAGGTTTCAAGACTAGTCATTCAACTGAGACTGCTCTTCTCTGTGTCACGGAGGCGCTCCGCACTGCTAAAGCTAACTCTCTCTCCTCTGCTCTCATCCTTCTAGACCTATCGGCTGCCTTTGATACTGTGAACCATCAGATCCTCCTCTCCACCCTCTCCGAGCTGGGCATCTCCGGCGCGGCCCACGCTTGGATTGCGTCCTACCTGACAGGTCGCTCCTACCAGGTGGCGTGGCGAGAATCTGTCTCCGCACCACGTGCTCTCACCACTGGTGTCCCCCAGGGCTCTGTTCTAGGCCCTCTCCTATTCTCGCTATACACCAAGTCACTTGGCTCTGTCATATCCTCACATGGTCTCTCCTATCATTGCTATGCAGACGACACACAATTAATCTTCTCCTTTCCCCCCTCTGATAACCAGGTGGCGAATCGCATCTCTGCATGTCTGGCAGACATATCAGTGTGGATGACGGATCACCACCTCAAGCTGAACCTCGGCAAGACGGAGCTGCTCTTCCTCCCGGGGAAGGACTGCCCGTTCCATGATCTCGCCATCACGGTTGACAACTCCATTGTGTCCTCCTCCCAGAGTGCTAAGAACCTTGGTGTGATCCTGGACAACACCCTGTCGTTCTCAACTCACATCAAGGCGGTGACCCGTTCCTGTAGGTTCATGCTCTACAACATTCGCAGAGTACGACCCTGCCTCACACAGGAAGCGGCGCAGGTCCTAATCCAGGCACTTGTCATCTCCCGTCTGGATTACTGCAACTCGCTGTTGGCTGGGCTCCCTGCCTGTGCTATTAAACCCCTACAACTCATCCAGAACGCCGCAGCCCGTCTGGTGTTCAACCTTCCCAAGTTCTCTCACGTCACCCCGCTCCTCCGCTCTCTCCACTGGCTTCCAGTTGAAGCTCGCATCCGCTACAAGACCATGGTGCTTGCCTACGGAGCTGTGAGGGGAACGGCACCTCCGTACCTTCAGGCTCTGATCAGGCCCTACACCCAAACAAGGGCACTGCGTTCATCCACCTCTGGCCTGCTCGCCTCCCTACCTCTGAGGAAGTACAGTTCCCGCTCAGCCCAGTCAAAACTGTTCGCTGCTCTGGCACCCCAATGGTGGAACAAACTCCCTCACGACGCCAGGTCAGCGGAGTCAATCACCACCTTCCGGAGACACCTGAAACCCCACCTCTTTAAGGAATACCTAGGATAGGATAAAGTAATCCTTCTAACCCCCCCCCCTTAAAAGAGTTAGATGCACTATTGTAAAGTGGTTGTTCCACTGGATATCATAAGGTGAATGCACCAATTTGTAAGTCGCTCTGGATAAGAGCGTCTGCTAAATGACTTAAATGTTAAAATGTTAAAAATGTTAACTGCATGTTTGACCATTGCCTGCATCGAAGTTTGTTGTTGATTCAGAGCCTTCAATGTGGCAGAGTTGGATGTATCCTCACTGGTCTTAGTTGGCTCGGTGTCTTTCTTTGTTTGGGACGCTTTTAGGCTTTCCTGTGCTTTAGTTGAGTGTCCTCAGTTGCATAGGTTCATGTTATTAAGCATTTTGATGGTTCAGAGGCAAGTTGTCAGAAATTTTATACAGATTTTGGACTTTTGAGACAATACTAAGAACTAACCTTGCATCTCTGCCAAAAGCCCACCGGAAGTTTGTTGTGCACACATTTATGATCACTTGCAATCTCACTTTTACTAGCAATCAGGGAGGTTAGCCGCCAACACACAGACAGACAGACAGACAGACAGACAGACAGACAGACAGACAGACAGACAGACAGACAGACAGACAGACAGACAGAGACAGACAGAGACAGACAGACAGACAGACAGACAGACAGACAGACAGACAGACAGACAGACAGACAGACAGACAGACAGACAGACAGGTAAAGGTTTGGTGAGTCTAGCATAGAAGGTGTGGGAGGAGTTGGGAATGGACATTTCCACATTGAAATTTCATTGGAATGCATTGAATTGAATGCATATATTTCTATGGTTTGAAAAGTAGAAACAAACATTTCTCAGCTATTGTAGTCTGAAGCTGTAATGTTAATTTGGTGTGTCAAAGGTTTTAGAGCAGGAAGAAGAAAAATAATAAGAGTATGTCAAATAAAACAAGTGTTGCCGTTACAAGAACACTAAACCCTAAAAGTGCTATATTACCTCTGGTTAGTTCAGTAGTATATCTAGGTCAAAATACATTTTAATTTATAATTTGTCAATGATTATCATTATCAATATTCACATAAATTAATACATTTGCATATATGTATTTAATTGTATTTCATTTGAACATCTTCATATTATAATAGTATAACCCCTGAAAACGTCATGTTGATAGAATAATCCTATCTTGAGATATTTGAGTTTCGGTGTCCCACTAGCAGGACAACTTCTGATGAAACTGGAGGGTGCGCAATTCAAATAAATAATCATAAAAATTATGGATTTTAAACATTTAGGTACATAAGTGTCTCATATCGGCTGAAAGCTTAAATTCTTGTTAATCTACCTGCACTGTCCGATTTACAGTAGCTAATACAGCGAAAACATGCCATGCGATTGTTTGAGGACGGCGCCCCACGTCAAAATATTTTGCCACCGGCACAGGTTTCATACATACACATAATGATTAAATATTCACTTACTTTACTTTTTGAAAATCGTTCTCTGATTTGTCATCCAAAGGGTCCCAGCTATAACATGTAGTGTCGTTTTGTTAGATAAAATTCATTCTTTATATCCCAAAAAGTCTGTTTAGATGGCTCCATCGATTTGAGAATTCCACTCATTTAACTTGCAGAGAAAGGAATCCGAAAATCTACTCATTAACTTTGTTTCAACAAGTCAAAATACATTTCTATTTACTCATCAGATACCCTAAAATGTAATCAAAATATAATATTAATTTCGGAAAGAAGTATGTTCAATAGGAAACCGATTTTAGCAGGTGGGTAATTTCTTCATGCCGCACGCAGACACACATTTTCAAGACTGTGTCCTTCTACAAAAACGGTTATTTCTTAGTTGTTTTTGAAGTTACATGCCTGAAAACTTGAACATAGACTGCCGACACCCTGTGGAAGCCATAGAAATGCATCTAGGGAGCTAATTTACTATATTACCTTTCTCTTGCATTTCTAAGAGGATGGACTCTCTCTCAAAAAAATTCTGGTTGGTTTTTCTTTGGATTTTCTCCTACCATGTCTATTGTGTTATATTCTCCCAAAAATATTTTAACCTTCCAATGGTACCAAATATATGCCTATCCTGGCTTCAGGCATTTTATTTTGGGCACGTCATTTAGGCGGAAATTGAGAAAAAAGGGGCCTAAGAAGTTCTGAGTCCAACTGTCATTTTGGTCCCATTTTTGGAAAAGGCCTCACCATTGACCTGTGCATTATCTCCCATGGTCTTTTGCCCAGAATTCGGACACACCGTTTTTAATATTTCAGGCATGGTAAAGCCTACAGACGTGAGTCTGTTGTATCATTTGGTATGTATTATCAGTTCAGCTCTAAAAGCAATGTTTATTTCACCCCTTAACACCCTACCAGTAGATTGGCATTAACTAAACGCGTCTAGATTATGTTTAATTCACCCCTTAACACCAGTAGATTGGCATTAACTAAACGCGTCTAGATTATGGCATTAGCCAAACACATCAGCAAGTTTCCTTCCCTATGTGAGTGTAGAAGCAGAGCTATCGCTATCAACAAGTCATACTTCATGGTAACACACCTATGGTAGCACAGTTGACAAGTCATCCTTCATTTTGCCGCTAGAAATGCGGCCATTTGTATGTATAAATGTGTTAAAAATCTATTGAAGTAACTAGCAGATTTACTAGATAGCTAAAATAGTTGCCTTGGTAACCAAACAAACAGATTTGCTAGCTTAGCTAACAAACCATCCGCCTTGCTTTCTATTATGAAAATTGAATTCAACAATACCACTGCCCAGAATCGGCCCAAGTACACCGGCCGTTTCCGTCAACCAGAATTCAGCCATCTTTGCCCGGCATCTTACCAGAATCCCCCTAGAAGCGGCCCGATGCAAATTTAAATAAACATATACAAAATTACCCGATTTAGTCATTTAAATATTACTATTATACATACAAAGTATACCCATCCACAAAAAAACATTTTGTCTCGGAGGAAACACCACACCATGGTGACTGTGTCAGCGTGCATGCGCCTAGCCCGTCACAGGAGGCGCGACAGCTCGATGGGACAAGGACATCCCGGCCGGGCCAAACTCTCCCCTAACTCGGACGATGCTGGGCCAATTGTGCGTCGAACCAGCATCTGTAGAAACGCAGTTTGCACTGCGATCCAGTGTCTTAGACCGCTGCACCACTCGGGAAGTTCCATCCACAAAGTTATTCATGCATATCAATTGCCTTGCACAAAGTATCAAAATAGTAAAAAAGCAGCCCGTGTAGTCATCTGCCAGAGAGTTGCCCCAATTGTCCCGAGCCCCAAGTAATACATTTGGGCCAGATAACTCACACCGGAATCGGCCCAAGCTCAATCCCCGCATCCTAGCCATAAGTAATACTGCCGAAGGCGGCCCAGACTCGGCTGGTCCCAGATATGACGACGGCCGAGTCTGACTCTCAGCCGAATGCCCCAAATCGGGCACAGGTGTGTCCCATTTCGCTGACGACCCTTCCGGCTCCGCCCACCGACATCCTATTAAGGAAACGAGCAAAGATAAATAATTCATCAGACAGAGTGGGAGGGTCATCACACAGCTGACATAACTTGTCATAATATGGTCATAACATTGTCATGACACATATTTACACCTTTTGAGACATATAGTGTGTTATTTTATGGCTGGTTATGACACCTACATCAGTGTCAAAACCTACAAAACCTACTACACAAGGCACAAAGTTCCATTACAACATAGCCTACTTGTCAAAAGTATGTTTATGTTATTTTCTGAAATGGACCATATTCAATTATCATTGCAATTGATCCCAAATTGATGACAGAGCACCTACCCCAATGCTCTGTTTCTGATGAATGCAGGAGCAGATTTCAGGAGCAGGACACCCTCTTTTTGACTGATGACTGATATGGCATGCATGTGATAAACCTATCAGTTTTGTACGATTATGATTGTCATAATGCTTCTTGACAGTGTCATAAAGTGTAAAGAAAGAAACAAACTTAAAGAAACAAACTTTTTTTTAAAAGGAAACTTCTTGGAAGGGAAAAATAACGTAACGCAACACAATATATGGTTCTAGATACTGTTATGACCATGTCATGTCAGCTGTTATGACATATTATGACATGCTTATGCCATAACGTGTTACGATGCTGAGTATTAAGTAACGTTTTCCACAATATTGCCCTGCATTATATGGAAATAATACATGCTTTAGAATGTCCTTCAAGCCAATCAGAAACGAGTATTCAACAATAATTCAGAATAATTATTGACTTCACTTCTGTTATTCTTACAATTATTAAATGCATAGTATACAATTATGGAATGGCTACTGCTTCTATCAATCAATCAATCAATTTTATTTTATATAGCCCTTCGTACATCAGCTAATATCTCGAAGTGCTGTACAGACACCCAGCCTAAAACCCCAAACAGCTAGTAATGCAGGTGTAGAAGCACGTTCTATAGCTCATGTCTTCTGGTCTAGGCCAAGTAAGTGGAATAGAATGTTATATTGAGTGTTTTGGCTAACACAATATATTTCTCCAACACTATATTGAGTGTTTAGGCTAACACAATATACACTGCTCAAAAAAATAAAGGGAACACTTAAACAACACAATGTAACTCCAAGTCAATCACACTTCTGTGAAATCAAACTGTCCACTTAGGAAGCAACACTGATTGACAATAAATTTCACATGCTGTTGTGCAAATGGAATAGACAAAAGGTGGAAATTATAGGCAATTAGCAAGACACCCCCAATAAAGGAGTGGTTCTGCAGGTGGTGACCACAGACCACTTCTCAGTTCCTATGCTTCCTGGCTGATGTTTTGATCACTTTTGAATGCTGGCGGTGCTTTCACTCTAGTGGTAGCATGAGACGGAGTCTACAACCCACACAAGTGGCTAAGGTAGTGCAGCTCATCCAGGATGGCACATCAATGTGAGCTGTGGCAAGAAGGTTTGCTGTGTCTGTCAGCGTAGTGTCCAGAGCATGGAGGCGCTACCAGGAGACAGTCCAGTACATCAGGAGACATGGAGGAGGCCGTAGGAGGGCAACAACCCAGCAGCAGGACGGCTACATCCGCCTTTGTGCAAGGAGGAGCAGGTGGAGCACTGCCAGAGCCCTGCAAAATGACCTCCAGCAGGCCACAAATGTGCATGTGTCTGCTCAAATGGTCAGAAACAGACTCCATGAGGGTGGTATGAGGGCCCGACGTCCACAGGTGGGGGTTGTGCTTACAGCCCAACCCCGTGCAGGACGTTTGGCATTTGCCAGAGAACACCAAGATTGGCAAATTCGCCACTGGCGCCCTGTGCTCTTCACAGATGAAAGCAGGTTCACACTGAGCACATGTGACAGACGTGACAGAGTCTGGAGACGCCGTGGAGAACGTTCTGCTGCCTGCAACATCCTCCAGCATGACCGGTTTGGCGGTGGGTCAGTCATGGTGTGGGGTGGCATTTCTTTGGGGGGCCGCACAGCCCTCCATGTGCTCGCCAGAGGTAGCCTGACTGCCATTAGGTACCGAGATGAGATCTTCAGACCCCTTGTGAGACCATATGCTGATGCGGTTGGCCCTGGGTTCCTCCTAATGCAAGACAATGCTAGACCTCATGTGGCTGGAGTGTGTCAGCAGTTCCTGCAAGAGGAAGGCATTGATGCTATGGACTCGCCCGCCTGTTCCCCAGACCTGAATCGAATTGAGCACATCTGGGACATCATGTCTCGCTCCATCCACCAACGCCACATTGCACCACAGACTGTCCAGGAGTTGGCAGATGCTTTAGTCCAGGTCTGGGAGGAGATCCCTCAGGAGACCATCCGCCACCTCATCAGGAGCATGCCCAGGCATTGTAGGGAGGTCATACAAGCACGTGGAGGCCACACACACTACTGAGCCTCATTTTGACTTGTTTTAAGGACATTACATCAAAGTTGGATCAGCCTGTAGTGTGGTTTTCCACTTTAATTTTGAGTGTGACTCCAAATCCAGACCTCCATGGGTTGATAAATTTGATTTCCATTGATAATTTTTGTGTGATTTTGTTGTCAGCACATTCAACTATGTAAAGAAAAAAGTATTTAATAAGAATATTTCATTCATTCAGATCTAGGATGTGTTATTTTAGTGTTCCCTTTATTTTTTTGAGCAGTGTATTTCTCCAACACTATATTGAGTGTTTTGGCTAACACAATATATTTCTCCAACACTATATTGAGTGTTTTGGCTGACACAATGTATTTCTCCAACACTATATTGAGTGTTTTGGCTGACAAAATGTATTTCTCCAACACTATATTGAGTGTCTTGGCTAACACAATATATTTCTCCAACATTATGTTGAGTGTCTTGGCTAACACAATATATTTCTCCAACATTATGTTGAGTGTCTTGGCTAACACAATGTATTTCTCCCTCCATCCCTGTTGCTGCAGACGCTGAGAGGCTCAGACACTGCCAAATCCTTGGACAGTGATGTTAGCGACGTGTCCGCTATGCCGTGTGCTTCTCGGCTCAGCAGCATGAGCCACATATCTGTCCAGTCGGAGACGGCAAAGGGAAACCACAACATCAGGTGGGACTGAGCTCTGTGTCTGGCCTGCCTGGTCTGCGAAACCTCTGGAACCTACTAATGCTAATGTCACTGGCGATGGGCAAGCCCTCAACTGCCTCAATTCATGGTTGTTCATTACTCTGCTATGCGCAGAAATGTTCCATATGGAAATATTTGCACCCAGCTACTATTTGAAAGGGGAAGTGTGTATTCTATGCAGACAAGTACTGCTCTCTTGACGGTTTAGTTTTTTTGATATTTCACTTTGTTTTGCCATTTTATGTTGTATATCTGCGTTGCCTGTTTCTTACAATATTATATTACATTTTTTATTTATTTCACCTTTATTTAACCAGGTAGGCTAGTTGAGAACAATTTCTAATTTACAACTGCGACCTGGCCAAGATAAAGCAAAGCAGTGCGACACAAATAACAACACAGAGTTACACATGGACCAAACATACAGTCAATAACACAATAGAAAGAAAGTCTATATACAGTGTGTGCAAATGAGGTAAGATAAGGGAGGTAAGGCAATAAATAGGCCATAGTGGCGAAATAATTACAATTTAGCAATTAAACACTGGAGTGATGTGCAGAAGATGAATGTGCAAGTAGAAATACTGGGATGCAAAGGAACTAAAAAATAAATAAATATGGTGATGAGGTAGTTGGATGTTTTTTTTTTACAGGTGGCATATGTACAGGTGCAGTGATCTTTGAGCTGCTCTGACAGCTGGTGCTTAAAGTTAGTGAGGGAGATATGAGTCTCCAGCTTTTTTGTAATTTTTGTAATTCGTTCTAGTCACTGGCAGCAGAGAACTGGAAGGAAAGGCGGCCAAAGCAGGTATTGGCTTTGGGGGTGACCAGTGAAATATACCTGCTGGAGCGCGTGCTACGGGTGGGTGCTGCTATGGTGACTAGTGAGCTTAGATAAGGCAGGGCTTTACCTAGCAAAGACTTATAGATGACCTGGAGCCAGTGGGTTTGGCGACAAATATGAAACGAGGGCCAGCCAACGAGAGCATACAGGTCGCAGTGGTGGGTAGTATATGGGGCTTTAGTGACAAAACGGATGGAACTGTGATAGACTGTATCCAATTTACTGAGTAGAGTGTTGGAGGATATTTTTTAAATGACGTCGCCAAGGATGACAAGTCAAGGATCGGTAGGATAATCAGTTTTAAGAGGGTATGTTTGGCAGCATGAGTGAAAGATGCTTTGTTGCGAAATAGGAAGAAAATTCTAGATTTACTTTTGGATTTGGAGATGCTTAATGTGAGTCTGGAAGGAGAGTTTGCAGTCTAACCAGACACCTAGGTATTTGTAATGTCCACAATTTCAGTCAGAACCGTCCAGAGTAGTGATGCTGGACGGGCGGGCAGGTGCAGGTAGCGATCGTTTCAAGAGCATGCATTAAGTTTTACTTGCATTTAAGATCAGTTGGAGGCCACGGAAGGAGAGTTGTATGGCATTGAAGCTCGTCTGCAGGATGGTTAACACAGTGTCCAAAGAAGGGCCAGAAGTATACAGAATGGTGTCGTCTGCGTAGAGGTGGATCAAATCAAATCAAATTTTTATTTGTCACATACACATGGTTAGCAGATGTTAATGCGAGTGTAGCGAAATGCTTTTGCTTCTAGTTCCGACAATGCAGTAATAACCAACAAGTAATCTAACCTAACAATTCCACAACTACTACCTTATACAAACAAGTGTAAAGGGATAAAGAATATGTACATAAAGATATATGAATGAGTGATGGTACAGAACGGCATAGGCAAGATGCAGTAGATGGTATAGAGTACAGTATATACATATGAGATGAGTAATGTAGGGTGTGTAAACAAAGTGGCATAGTTTAAAGTGGCTAGTGATATATGTATTACATAAAGATGGCAAGATGCAGTAGATGATATAGAGTACAGTATATACATATACATATGAGATGAGTAATGTAGGGTATGTAAACATTATATTAAGTGGCATTGTTTAAAGTGGCTAGTGGACATTTTTACATAATTTCCATCAATTCCCATTATTAAAGTGGCTGGAGTTGAGTCAGTATGTTGGCAGCGGCCGCTAAATGTTAGTGGTGGCTGTTTAACAGTCTGATGGCCTTGAGATAGAAGCTGTTTTTCAGTCTCTCGGTCCCTGCTTTGATGCACCTGTACTGACCTCGCCTTCTGGATGATAGCGGGGTGAACAGGCAGTGGCTTGGGTGGTTGTTGTCCTTGATGATCTTTATGGCCTTCTTGTGACATCGGGTGGTGTAGGTGTCCTAGAGGGCAGGTAGTTTGCCCCCGGTGATGCGTTGTGCAGACCTCACTACCCTCTGGAGAGCCTTACGGTTGTGGGCGGAGCAGTTGCCGTACCAGGCGGTGATACAGCCCGACAGGATGCTCTCTCTGTGCATCTGTAGAAGTTTGTGAGTGCTTTTGGTGACAAGCCGAATTTCTTCAGCCTCCTGAGGTTGAAGAGGCGCTGCTGCGCCTTCTTCACAACGCTGTCTGTGTGGGTGGACCAATTCAGTTTGTCCGTGATGTGTACACCGAGAAACTTAAAACTTTCCACCTTCTCCACTACTGACCCGTCGATGTGGATAGGGGGGTGCTCCCTCTGCTGTTTCCTGAAGTCCACAATCATCTCCTTTGTTTTGTTGACGTTGAGTGTGAGGTTATTTTCCTGACACCACACTCCGAGGGCCCTCACCTCCTCCCTGTAGGCCGTCTCGTCGTTGTTGGTAATCAAGCCTACCACTGTAGTGTCATCCGCAAACTTGATGATTGAGTTGGAGGCGTGCATGGCCACGCAGTCGTGGGTGAACAGGGAGTACAGGAGAGGGCTCAGAACGCACCCTTGTGGGGCCCCAGTGTTGAGGATCAGCGGGGTGGAGATGTTGTTACCTACCCTCACCACCTGGGGGCGGCCCGTCAGGAAGTCCAGGACCCAGTTGCACAGGGCGGGGTCGAGACCCAGGGTCTCGAGCTTGATGACGAGTTTGGAGGGTACTATGGTGTTAAATGCTGAGCTGTAATCGATGAACAGCATTCTCACATGGGTATTCCTCTTGTCCAGATGGGTTAGGGCAGTGTGCAGTGTGGTTGCGATTGCGTCGTCTGTGGACCTATTGGGTCGGTAAGCAAATTGGAGTGGGTCTAGGGTGTCCGGTAGGGTGGAGGTGATATGGTCCTTGACTAGTCTCTCAAAGCACTTCATGATGACGGAAGTGAGTGCTACGGGGCGGTAGTCGTTTAGCTCAGTTACCTTAGCTTTCTTGGGAACAGGAACAATGGTGGCCCTCTTGAAGCATGTGGGAACAGCAGACTGGGATAAGGATTGATTGAATATGTCCGTAAACACACCAGCCAGCTGGTCTGCGCATGCTCTGAGGACGCGGCTGGGAATGCCGTCTGGGCCTGCAGCCTTGCGAGGGATAACACGTTTAAATGTTTTACTCACCTCGGCTGATCAGAGAATCACCAGCAGCAAGAGCAACATCATTGATGTATACAGAGAAGAGAGTCGGCCCGAGAATTGAACCCTGTTGCACCACCATAGAGACTGCCGCAGTTCTGAACAACAGGCCCTCCGATTTGACACACTGAACTCTGATTGAGAAGTAGTTGGTGAACCAGGCAAGGCAGTCATTTGAGAAACCAAGGCTGTTGAGTCTGCTGATAAGAATGTGGTGATTGACAGAGTCGAAAGCCTTGGCCAGGTCGATGAGTACAGCTGCAAAGTATTGTCTCTTATCGAGGGAGGTTATGATATCGTTTAGGACCTTGAGAGTGACTGAAGTGTACCCATGACCAGCTCTGAAACCAGATTGCATAGCGGAGAAGGTACGGTGGGATTTGAAATGGTCGTGATCTGTTTGTCAACTTGGCTTTCGAAGACCTTAGAAAGGCAGGGTAGAATAGATATAGGTCTGTAGCAGTTTGGGTCAAGAGTGTCTCCCCCTTTGAAGAGGGGGATGACCACGGCAGCTTTCCAATCTTTGGGGATCTCAGACAATACGAAAGAGAGGTTGAACAGGCTAGTAAAACATTTACGGCTGATCATTTTAGAAAGAAAGGGTCCAGATTGTCCAATCCTGCTGATTTGTAAGGGTCCAGATTTTGCAGCTCTTTCAGAACATCAGCTATCTGGATTTGGGTGAAGGAGAAATGGGGGAGGATTGGGCAAGTTGCTGTGGGGGGTGCAGGGGTGTTGACCAGGGTAGGGGTAGCCACGTGGAAAGCGTGGCCAGCTGTAGAAAAATGCTTCTTGAAATTCTCAACTATTGTGGATTTATCGGTGGTGACGGTGTTTCCTAGCCTCATTGCAGTGGGCAGCTGGGAGGTGCTCTTATTCTCCATGGACTTTACATTGTCCCAGAACTTTTTGTAGTTTGTGCTGCAGGATGCAAATTTCTGTTTGAAAAATCTGTCCTTTGCTTTCCTAACTGCCTGTGTATATTGGTTCCTAACTTCCCTGAAAAGTTGCATATCAGGGCCTCCCGGGTGGCGCAGTGGTCTAGGGCACTGCATCGCAGTGCTAGCTGCGCCACCAGAGTCTCTGGGTTCGCGCCCGGGCTCTGTCGCAGCCGGCCGCGACCGGGAGGTCCGTGGGGCGACGCACAATTGGCCTAGCGTCGTCCGGGTTAGGGAGGGTTTGGCCGGTAGGGATATCCTTGTCTCATCGTGCTCCAGCGAGTCCTGTGGCGGGCGCAGTGCGCACTAACCAAGGAGGCCAGGTGCACGGTGTTTCCTCCGACACATTGGTGCGGCTGGCTTCCGGGTTGGAGGCGCGCTGTGTTAAGAAGCAGTGCGGCTTGGTTGGGTTGTGCTTCGGAGGACGCGTGGCTTTCGACCTTCGACTCTCCCGAGCCCGTACGGGAGTTGTAGCGATGAGACAAGATAGTAATTACTAGCGATTGGATACCACGAAAATTGGGGAGAAAAGGGGATACATTTATTTTTATTTTATTAATTTAAAAAAGTTGCATATCGTGGTGGCTATTAGATTCTAATGCAGTACGCCACAGGATGTTGTTGAGCTGGTCAAGGGCAGTCCGGTCTGAAGTGAACCACGGGCTATATCTGTTCCTAGTTCAATTTCTTTTGAATGGGGCATGCTTATTTAAGATTGTGAGGAAAGCACTTTTAAAGAACAACCAGGCATCTTGTAATGACGGAATGAGGTCAATATCCTTCCAGGATATCCGGACCAGGTCGATTAGAGGCTGAAGTGTTTTAGGGAGTGTATGACAGTGATGAGGGGTGGTCGTTTGACCGCAGACCCATTACGGACGCAAGCAATGAGGCGGTGATTGCTGAGATCCTGGTTGAAGACAGCAGAGGTGTATTTTTAGTGCAGATTGGTTAGGATGATATCTATGAGGGTGCCTGTGTTTACGGATTTGGGGTTGTACCTGGTAGGTTCATTGATCATTTGTGTGAGATTGAGGGCATCAAGCTTAGATTGTAGGATGGCCGGGGTGTTAAGCATGTCCCAGTTTAGGTCAGCTAACAGCACGAGCTCTGAAGATAGATGGGGGGAAATCAATTCACATATGGTGTCCAGGGCACAGCTGGGGGCAGAAGGTGGTCTATAGCGAGCGGCAACGGTGAGAGACTTGTTTCTGGAAGGGTGTATTTTTAAAAGTAGAAGCTCAAATTTTTTGGGCACAGACCTGGATAGTATGACAGAACTCTGCAGGCTTCTCTGCAGTAGATTTAAACTACGACACATTTGGCAGTTCTATCTTGTCAGAAAATGTTGTAGTTGGGGATGGAAATTCAGGATTTTTGGTGGCCTTCCTAAGCCTGGATTCAGACACGATTAGGACATCCGGGTTGGCGGAGTTTGCTAAAGCAGCGAATAAAAAATACTTACGGAGGAGGCTTTAACCTCTCTGGGATAGCGGGACGCTAGCGTCCCAACAGCCTGTTAAAATGTAGAGCGCCAGATTCCCAAAAAAATCTATAAAATCAAACTTTATTAAATTACACATATAAGATACCAAATTAAAGCTACACTCGTTGTGAATCCAGCCAACATGTCAGATTTCAAAAAGGCTTTTCGGCGAAAGCATAAGATGCTATTATCTGATGATAGTACAGAAGCTACACTCTCTTTTTTGACAATTTCAACCATGCCGGCGCTACTCAAAACGCAGAAATAAAATATAAAACATGCATTACCTTTGACGAGATTCTTTTGTTGGCACTCCAATATGTCCCATAAACATCACAAATGGTCCTTTAGTTCGATTAATTCCGTCCATATATATCCAAATTGTCCATTTATTTGGCGCCGTTGTACCAGGAAAAACAGCGTTCAATTTGCGCAAAATCACGACAAAATATCAAAAAAATTACCTCTAAACTTTGCCAAAACATTTCAAAGTACTTTTGTAATACAACTTAAGTTATTTGTAAACGTTAATAATCGATCAAATTGAAGACTGGTCAATCTGTTTTCAATACAGGATATCAACAAACTCACGGTACTTTTCAAGTCTTGCTCAACTCTCAAACATAAACAAACGACGTCACTCCACTTCCGGGTCAATATCTTTCTCTGTTAACTAAGGAAAAACCTTAACCTTTTTCCATACAATGGCGACATCCAGTGGAAGCAGTAGGAACTACGTGTATACTGATTAGAATTCTGGTTTGCCCATAACAAACCATTGAACATACAGGAACTTAAAAATAAAAAAGTTAGTCCTCAGGGTTTTGACTGCTATATAAGTTCTGTTATACTTACAGATATGATTCTAACAGTTTTAGAAACTTCAGAGTGTTTCCTATCCAAATCTACTAATAATATGCATATCTTATATTCTGGGGATGAGTAGCACGAAGTTGAAATTGCGCACGCTATTTTTCCCTAAGTGAAAACTCTGCACCCTATCCTCAAGAATTAAATGTTAACATGCATGAAACTAAGGCTTGTACGGTTATAGAAGTCAACAAATGAGAAGGCCTGGGGAATGGGAGTAGAGCTAGGCACTGCAGGATTAACCTCTACATCACCAGAGGACCTGAGGAGGAGTAGGATAAGGGTACGGCCAAGGGCTATAAGAACTGGTCGTTTAGTACGTTCGGAACAGAAAGTAAAAGGAGCAGGTTTCTCAGCGCGGTAGAATAGATTCAATGCATAATGTACAGGATGTGGTAGGATGTGAGTACAGTGGAGGTAAACCTAGGCATTGAGTGACAATGAGAGAGGTATTGTATCTAGAGACATCAATTTAACCAGGTGAGGTCATCGCATGTGTGGGAGGTGGGACAATAGGGTTAGCTGAGGCATATTGAGCAGGGCTAGAGGCTCTACCGTGAAATAAGACAATAATCACTAACCAAAACAGCAATGGCCAAGGCACATTGACATTAGGGAGAGGCATGCGTAGCCGAGTGATCATTGGGTCCAGTGAGTAGCTGGGCGGGCTGGAAACAGGGCGATTCAGACAGCTAGCGGGCTGGGGTTAGCAGGCTAGCAGAAGGGCCTTAGAGGTACGTTGCGACGGAAGAAGTCTGTTATAGCCCCTTCCTAGGGTTACGTCGGTAGACCAGTCGTGATGGATCAGCGGAGGGCCGTGTAGTGAAAGGGTCCAGGCCAATTGGCAAAATAGGGATAGTAGCCCAAAAAATTGTCTGATGGACCTCTTCAGCTAACAATCCGGTATGCTCTAGACAGCTAGCGGGCCGCGGCAAGAAGGCTAGCAGATTGGCATTCAGGGGACGTCGACGGAGGAGCCTGTTGAAAAACCCCCTCGGGCGCATTACGTTGGTAGTCCAGTCGTGATGGATTGGCGCGGCTGTGTATCGGCAATAAAAGGGGTCCAGGCCAATTGGCAAAATAGGTATTGTAGCCCAAAGGGTGGCTGATGGACCTCTTCAGTTAGCCGGGAGATGGGCCTAGCATAGGCTAGCTCCAGGTTAATTGGTGCTTGCTTCGGGACAGAGACGTTAGCCAGTAGAAGCCAATCAGATAGCAGCTAGCTGGCTGCGAATATCCAGGTAAAGAGGTTCAGAACTTGCGGTAGGAATCTGGGGATATGGAGAAAAGGAAGTCAGATATGCTATGGGTTGAATCGCGTTGTGCAGACTGGCAGGAGTTGTCTGGGCTAAAGGTTTGCTGATGACCGCTAGCAGTGGCTAGCTGACTACTAGCTAGTAGCTAGTTAGCTGGCTAGCTACTGTTGGGGGTTTCGTTTCTAAAGTAAAGAAAATAGCAAAAACACACCACATTGGGTGAGGTGGGTTGCAGGAGAGTATGTTGAAGTTGGGGATAAGAAAAATATGTGCGAAGAAAAAAGATAAGATATATATACACTGGACACGACAAGACAAAGACAAAAGATGCCTGACTGCTACGCCACCTTGGATCCGATTAGTGTGCATTGCCTGTTTCTTACAATATTCTTTGTCTGCCTTGCCTGTTTCTGAGAATGTTCTATGTCTGTCTTTTTCTCAGAATGTTCTGTCTGCCTGTTTCTGAGAATGTTCTATGTCTGCCAGTTTCTCAGAATGTTCTGTCTAACTGTTTCTGAGAAAGTTCTACAGTTGAAGTCGAAAGTTTACATACACTTAGGTTGGAGTCATTTCAACTCGTTTTTCAACCACTCTACAAATGTCTTGTTAATAAACTATAGTTTTGGCAAGTCGGTTAGGACATCTACTTTGCGCATGCCACAAGTAATTTTTCCAACAATTGTTTACAGACAGATTATTTCACTTATAATTCACAGTATCACAATTCCAGTGGGTCAGAAGTTTACATACACTAAGTTGACTGTGCCTTTTAACAGCTTGGAAAATTCCAGAAAATAATGTCATTGCTTTAGAAGCTTCTGAAAGGCTAATTGACATATGAGTCATATGAGTCAATTGGAGGTGTACCTGTGGATGTATTTCAAAGCCTACCTTCAAACTCAGTGCCTCTTTGCTTGACATCATGGGAAAATCAAAAGAAATCACCCAAGACCTCAGAAAAAAAATGGTAGACCTCCACAAGTCTGGTTCATCCTTGGGAGCAATTTCAAATGTCTGAAGGTACCACGTTCATCTGTACAAACAATAGTGCACAAATATAAACACCATGGGACCACGCAGCCATCATACCGCTCAGGAAGGAGACTTGCACTTGGGTCTTCCAAGTGCACTTCACAAAATAGATGGCATGATGAGAAAATAAAATTATGTGGATATATTTAAGCAACATCTCAAGACATTAGTCAGGAAGTTAAAGAATGGGTCTTCCAAATGGACAATGACCCAAAGCATACTTCCAAAGTTGTGGCAAAATGGCTTCAGGACAACAAAGTCAAGGTATTGGAGTGGCCATCACAAAGCCCTGACCTCAATCCTATAGAACATTTGTAAGCAGAACTGAAAAAGTGTGTGTGAGCAAGGAGGCCTACAAACCTGACTCAGTTTCACCAGCTCTGTCAGGAGGAAGGGGCAAAAATTCACCCAACTTATTATTTTGGGAAGCTTGTGGAAGGCTACCTGAAACGTTTGACCCAAGTTAAACAATTTAAAGGCAATGCAACCAAATACTAATTGACTGTATGTAAACTTCTGACCCACTGGGAATGTGATGAAATAAATGAAAGCTGAAATAAATCAAATAAATCAAAGTGGCTTTGGGGTAGAGCTGTTAAGGAGCCTTTTTCGGTCCTACCCCACCCTTTCGGTCCTACCTCACCCTCTTCACAATTGTCTTGGTGTGTTTGGACAATGATAGTTTATTGTGGAAACCAAGGAACTTGAAACTCTTGACCCGCTCCACTTCTGCCCCGTTGATGTTTATAGGGGCCTGTTCGGCCCTCCTTTTCCTATAGTCCATGATCAGCTCTTTTGTCTTGCTCACATTGAGGGAGAGGATGTTGTCCTGGCACCACACTGCCAGTTCTCTGACCTCTTCCCTATAGGCTCCCTATAGACATGTTCTATGTCTGCCTGTTTCTGATAATGTTCTATGTCTGCCTGTTTCTGAGAATGTTCTATGTTCATGGTCACCCATTTTCTCTGCCCTCTGTTCTGTTCTGTTTTACATGCCTCCGATCATTCATCCTGTTGTGTGTCTTCAGTGAGGGCCAGTTGGAGGTGGGGACTTTGGCTGAGGTGGCTGAGGAAGTAGTAGGAGGAGCAGAAGGAGGCCGAGGGGGGGCGGAGGGGGGCGTAAGTGGGGCGGAGAGCGGGGAGGGGGCAGTGTCAGGGGAAGAGGAGGAGGAAGAAGACACAGCAGAGACCAAGTAAGTCTGACATCTAACCAGTGACAACCTGTCACTAACCCTAACCCCTGACACTGCTCCTGTTTCACTTATACTTGTAACCTGTGACCTTTGACCGTTGTCAGTGTCGTAGTCCCCTGTAGCTGAATCTGCAATTCTCTGCCTGTCTCCCTCCTCTCCTCCTATTTTCTCCTTCCCATCTCCACTTGTCCACTTTCCATTCCTTCCCTGTATCTTTGCTCTCTGTCCCGTCTACGTAACATACTGCCCTGAGCTACCTTGCCCTGGCTGACGTTGCTGACTGACAGTAAGTTTACGTCCAAAATGAAAAACAGGCCGGTGGCAGCGGCTCCCATCCAGAGGAGCTCCAGTGTGGGAGGGGAGATGTGCTCTCTGAACAGGAATGATGACGATGATGACGACAAGAAGAGGCGCTCAAGCTTCGGTGCTAAAATAATGGGGATGGTCGGCCTCGGGAAGAAAAGCCAGAGCGCCACGCAGATCAATGATGAGGGTGAGTCCAGACTGTTTTACCTCACCTTATAACCCTAACCCTGAGGGTGAGTCCAGACTGTTTACCTCACCTTATAACCCTAACCCTGAGGGTGAGTCCAGGCTGTTTTACTTCGCCTTCTAACCCTAACCCTGAGGGTGAGTCCAGAATGTTTTACCTCACCTGCTGGTTGATGCTACAGGGAGAGACAGGGAGAGGGTTGATGCTACAGGGAGAGACAGGGACAAGGTTGATGCTACAGGGAGAGACAGGGACAAGGTTGATGCTACAGGGAGAGACAGAGAGAGGGTTGATGCTACAGGGAGAGACAGAGACAAGGTTGATGCTACAGGGAGAGACAGGGACAAGGTTGATGCTACAGGGAGAGACGGGGACAAGGTTGATGCTACAGGGAGAGACAGAGAGAGGGTTGATGCTACAGGGAGAGACAGGGACAAGGTTGATGCTACAGGGAGAGACAGGGACAAGGTTGATGCTACAGAGAAAGTGTTGATGCTACAGGGAGAGACAGGGAGAGGTTTTATGCTACAGGGAGAGACAGGGACAAGGTTGATGCTACAGGGAGAGACAGGGAGAGGGTTGATGCTACAGGGAGAGACAGGGACAAGGTTGATGTAACAGGGAGAGACAGAGACAAGGTTGATGCTACAGGGAGAGTCAGGGACAAGGTTGATGCTACAGGGAGAGTCAGGGACAAGGTTGATGCTATAGGGAGAGAAAAGGAGAGGTTTGATGCTACAGGGAGAGGTTTGATGCTTCAGAGAGAGACTGGGTCATCAAATAAATGAAACATTTTGAATACAGACTGTCGCCCTACAATAAACATATTACAGAGGAGATGGACCCCCTGGTTGCCCTCTAGGTTACAGAGAGCTGGCAGTCCCATCCACCAAACTACCAGGTGTGAAACAGGGAAGAGACTCATGGGGTACTCTAATATGATATAGAGCAGACTTAACCCATTCTATTAAATTAGTCAAAACAGGAAGATTTTACATCTGGCTAGAAACTAATGAGGAAATTATCTCAACAGAGAAAAATGTCTTCAGGTGTGCTACCTATATCCCCACCAATAGAATCCCCATACTTTAACGATGACAGCTTCTCCATCCTGGAGGGGGAAATCAACCATTTCCAGGCCCAGGGACATGTACTAGTCTGTGGCGACCTAAATGCCAGAACTGGACAAGAACCTGACACTCTCAGCACACATGGGGACAAACAGCCACCAACAAAAATGGGTCACAATTCCTGCAGCTCTGTCTCACGTTGGGTCTGTACATAGTCAATGGTAGGCTTCGAGGAGACTCTTATGGTAGGTACACCTACAGCTCATCCCTTGGCAGTAGTACTGTGGATTACTTTATCACTGACCTCAACCCAGAGTCTCTCAGAGCATTCACAGTCCACTAACACCACTATCAGAACCTAAACAGAGCAATACTCAAATTTTGTATTTATTTATTTTATTTAACCTTTATTTAATCATGAGGCATCAAAGCCAAAGAAACTGCACAATATTAAGACATTCTATAGATGGAAGGAAATGCAGAAACCTACCTAACCTAAAAACAATTAGGTAACAACGAATTCAATCCTTTTAGACAACTTCCTGGACAAAATATTTCACTGTAATAGTGGTGTGAACTTGGCAGTAGAAAGCCTGAACACTATATTTGACCTCTCAGCTTCCATATTAAATCTAAACTTTTCAAGCATTCAACCTAAGAAAATTAGCAACAATTGCAAATGGTTTAATGAAGAATGCAAAAACCTAAGAAAGACATTGAGTAACCTATTCAACCAAAACCATAGAGACCCAGAAAAACGTGCAAGTCTGAGTGTATGTAAATTTCTGACCCACTGGGAATGTGATGAAATAATATTCTCTACTATTATTCTGACATTTAACATTTTAAAAATAAAGTGGTGATCCCAACTGACCTAAGACAGGGCATTTTTACTAAAATGAAATGTCAGGAATTGTAAAAAAAAAACTGAGGTTAAATGTATTTGGCAAAGGTGTACGTAAACTTCAGACTTCAACGGTATTTATCCAAAACAGAGATGAGTGGTTAAAACTTCTTGTCAATAGGGGGGCGCTGTTTTCACTTTGGAAAAAATCGTGCCCATATTAAACTGCCTCGTACTCTATTCTAGATCGTACAATATGCATATTATTATTAGTATTGGATAGAAAACACTCCCAAGTTTCTAAAACTGTTTGAATTATATCTGTGAGTAAAACAGAACTCATTTTGCAGCAAACTTCCAAAAATCTGAAAACGATGCTCTGTTCCAGGGCCTGCCTATTCAATTGCCTAATATTTATCGATATGCATGCACTTCATACGCCTTCCACTAGATGTCAACAGGCAGTGGAAGGTGGAATGGGGTGTCTAGCTTGATCTGAGGCCGAACAAGAGCTTTTGGAGTGACAGGTCTGGAAATGTCTTTGTCTTCTCTGGCGCGCGAAGTACGTCGACATTGGCTTCTGAAAAGCGTTCGGTATACACGGCGGATATCTCCGGCTCTGTTTTTATTTGATACATATTAGAAAAACATCATAAAGTAGGTTTTTTCAACCGAGTTTCATCAGTTTATTCAACGTTTATTGGGACTTTGAGAGAAACTGGGAACGTCATCAACATTGGCTAGCATTGTGGCACGAATTCGACAGGAGAAAAAGACATTCTAAAATCAAACAATGATTTATCCTCGACCTAGGACTCTTTGTACAAGATTCTGATGGAAGCTCAACAAAAGTAAGAACAATTTATGATGTTATTTCGTATTTCTGTGGAAAATGTTGATTCCTATTCTCTGCCGTTTTGGCGGGCGCTGTCTCGCAATAACGCAAGCTGTTTGTTATGGTAAAGTTATTTTTAAAAATCTAACACGGCGGTTGCATTAAGAACCAGTGTATCTTTCATTTGCCATACAACAAGTATTTTTATGTAAAGTTTATGATGAGTTCTTTGGTCAGATTAGGTGAGTGTCCAAAATAGCTCCGGACATTCTGGTGAATCGATGCTACATATTCACAATGTATAACCACGGTTTGCAACTCTAAATATGCACATTTTCGAACAAAACATAAGTGTATTGTATAACCTGATGTTATAAGACTGTCATCTGATGAAGTTGGTCAAGGTTAGTGATTAATTTTATATCTTTTGCTGGTTTTTGCGAATGCTATCTATGCGGTGAATAAATGAGGTTGTGTGTTTGGCTATTGTGGTAAGCTAATACAATGCTATATTGTGCTTTCGCTGTAAAACACTTAAAAAATCGGAAATATTGGCTGGATTCACAAGATGTTTATCTTTCCTTTGCTGTATTGGACTTGTTATTTCATGATATGTATATGCTATTATTTACTTGTGGCGCTATGCTAGTCAGCTTTTACTGATGAGGATGCTCCCGGATCCGGGATGGGTGTTAAGTAGAGGTTATTAAACCACTTTTCCAAACTTTTTCACTCTATAACAAAGAACATCCCGGAGTCGCCTCTTCACTCTTGAAGTTGAGACTGGTGTTTTGCGGGTACTATTTAATGAAGCTGCCATTGAAAATACTTATTTAAAAGCCTGTTTTGTAAAATACACTTTGCATAAAATCCCTTAAATATGTAAAGATAGAACTTCAAAACAACTGTGTTCTTTGATGTTGGTTGCACTGTATATTCAACATAAATGATCTCACAAATGTAATAATACCTTTACTTGTAAATGTCCCATACCTCAGGTTCTGTTAGTGATGACCTCAGTAGCAAAGTAACTATCCATTCATAAATTCATAATGCAGTAACCACGTGTTCCACACAGGAATACAAATGATAAGGATTCACTGTTTCACCAACAACTGAACACATATCCCAACCCAACACGGTTACTCCGTCACAATAAAAACAAATGAAATATCACTTGGAAAAAGTTGTATTCAGTCGGTCAGTCAGTCAATCCAATCTGCCAACAGATCTCCAGCGGAGAAGGCCACAGAGAACTGCTGGTACCAATGGAGACTTGTAGATGTCCAACAATAGACATTTTTGGATCCAATCTTTGTTAATCTTACAACACGGCTAAAACACGGTTAAATGGAACAGAACGGTCTAAATGAGCTGTGGGACTGAGGGTTTGATTTCCTCATTTGCACCACCTGTCACCATCTTTGAGCATCTAATGCTGGCTATTTAATAGGGAATTAAAGGTGAAGCGAAGTGTCAGGAGGAGAACCACTGAGACGGTTCAGAAAAATTCGGGGCTGTCAGAAGGGAGACGGATAATGATGACGCTGAAGTGAAAGATTTGATGCTAAAGGGAGAGGTTTGCTGACCTCTCTTGACAGGTTGTGGAACCTCAAATCAATATGTTACACTACAGTTAGATGCTACCGCTCAAGGCTAACACGTCCCCATCTGTCTTTCTCTCCGTGTAACATTATAGTTAGATGTTACCGCTCAAGGCTAACACGTCCCCATCTGTCTCTCTCTCCGTGTAACATTATAGTTAGATGTTACCGCTCAAGGCTAACACGTCCCCATCTGTCTCTCTCTCCATGTAACATTATAGTTAGATGTTACCGCTCAAGGCTAACACGTCCCTATCTGTCTCTCTCTGCGTTAAATTACAGTTAGATGTTACCACTCAAGGCTAATGTGTCTGTCTCTCTCTCTGTTTCATATTACAGTTCAATGTTACCACTCAAGGCTAACACGTCCCCGTCTGTCTCTCTCTCTGTTTTACATTACAGTTAGATGTTACTTCTCAAGGCTAACAGTTCCCTGTCTGTCTCTCTCTCTCTCTGTTTTACATTACAGTTAGATGTTACTTCTCAAGGCTAACAGTTCCCTGTCTGTCTCTCTCTCTGTTTTACATTACAGTTAGATGTTACCTCTCAAGGCTAACATGTCCCCTGTCTGTCTTTATCTCTCAGAGGAGGAAGGGAAGAAGAAGATAATTCGTCTGCCAGTCCAGAGGAGTGTTGAGACGGGATTGGCCATCGAGTTCAAGAGCAGATTGACACGGCAGATCAGCCGAGAGTCTTCCGACCCTGACGCCGAGGCCAAGCCGGGAAAGTAAGCATCCCTCTCTTTATCCTATCCTCATTTTCCTCCTTCCCCCTCCAGGATACACTAAAATAAGAATAATCTGAATCGTTTATAGTGCACTGGAAATCTCCCAATATTAACATAGTAGTTTGTGAATGAAGTACAAAATCAATGGATTACCTAGACCAAACATTGATAAAATAATGTCCCATTTCAATGTGTTATTATGAATACACTACCTGAGCGGTATAGGATAGGATGATATACTTGCAGCAGTGTTGTGGGTAACACATTACAAAGTCACACAGAGTACTCAGATAATTGTTTTGTGGTAATGAGCAGGGTAGTTTTTCAATTTAAGTAATCTGGTAATAATATTTCAGGAGAATCCCCTGCTGATTATAGACCCATAAATGTAATCAATCGTGACAATAAAATAATAACAAATCTTATAAGCAATAGAATTGGAAAAAGTCTTACCAGATTTGCCAGACTACATATCTATCTATCAATCAGGGTTAATTAAAAAGACACTTACAAACAAATACAAGAACATGTTTCAGTTTATACAATAAACAAAAAAATAAGATATAGATTTAGCAATAATGGCTGTTGATGCCGAAAAGGCTTTTGACCTTCTTGAATGTCCTTTTCTATTTAAGACTTTGGAAGATTTCAACTTTCCAGCTGAAATAATACATTTAATAAAAATATTTGATAAAATATACACTAATAACACATTATCTGATGAAATTGCTTTAGAAAGGACCACAAGACAGGGATGTCCTCTCTCCCCTTCCTGTTTGCACTGGCAATGTAAACGCTTGCAGAAAGAATTAGGCAGGACCCAAACGTAAAAGGTATCAATATTGGTAAAAATGAATTTAAACTAAACTTATTTGCAGATGATCTCCTGATATACCTGACAAATATTGAAAACTCAATGCCCCCTTTGCTAAAAGAAAATATTCTGAGAACTCAAATCTCAGGTTATAAAATGAACATATGAAAAAAATCTAATGGTGGCAATAAGATAAATAAAAAGAGTAACTCACGATCTACAGAAATCCTTTAAATGGACCACAAAAACATATGAAATACTTAGGATTCTTAATAAGTGACGACAAACAACAAATATACAACTTTATTCCATTACTCAAACAATATTACATTTATATTTTAGTCATTCAACAGAAGCTCTTATCCAGAGCGACTTACAGTAGTGAGAAATATGTAATATGAAAGCATATCTAATTAAATGGAATCATCTTCGCATACATCTACAGGTAGAATAAATGTATTTATAATGGCTGCTAAAGTTTTTGTTTTTATTTTCGTTATTACTAATTACCCCACCAAAGACTTTCTTTAAAAAAGTATACTCAGTCATATAACTTTAAAACTCATAGAATAAAAAAAGAAAGTTGAACATCTTCCTGAGTCTGAGGGTGGTTTTAACCTTCCAGATTGTAATTGTATCAACTCACTACCCAAGGCTTTTACTTGTGACATATAGTTAAATGCACTAAAGAGGAACAATGGGTACATATTCAAGATGCGCATGCTCATCCCCAGAATCTTTTTCCATCTCTATTTTCAAAAGATAAAGCTAAGAACATTAACAACTTCATAGTTAAAAACAGAATAACAAAATGGAAGAAAATGAAACCTATTCTACAAAAACCAATATCACTCGCTAAAATAACCTTAAAACCTCCTGGCGCACGGATCCCTTTAGCGGGATCATTTTCATCAACAACCGCTAAATTGCAGAGCGCCAAATTTTAAAAAAATTACAAAAAATATTTAATTTCATGAAATCACAAGTGCAATATAGCAAAACACAGCTTAGATTGTTGTTAATCCACCTGTCATGTCAGATTTGGAAAATATGCTTTACAGCGAAAGCAATTTTTATCGATCACTAGACAAAACATTACAAACACCTAGCAGCAATGTAGATTGGTCACGAAAGTTAGAAAAGCAATAAAATTAATCACTTACCTTTGATGATCTTCGGATGTTTGCACTCACGAGACTCCCAGTTACACAATAAATGTTCCTTTTGTTCGATAAAGATTATTTTTATATCATAAAACCTCCATTTGTTTGGCGCGTTATGTTCAGAAATCCACAGGCTCAGGCAGGTCATGAAGGGCAGACGAAAATTCCAAATAATATCCGTAAAGTTCGTAGAAACATGTCAAATGTTTTTATAATCAATCCTCAGGTTGTTTTTAACATAAATAATCAATAATATTTCAACCGGGCGGTAAACTATTCAATACAATAGAGAAAGAAAATGTTGAGCGACCACTTTCGCCCGCAAGAACTAATCAAAGGACACCTGGCTATCCACTGACGCAATTTGATAAATCTCGCTCATTTTTCAGAATAAAAGATAGGCAGGCAATGGAACAGGGATTTTTCAAAATAAGAGGCACTTCCAGGTTGGATTTCCTCAGGTTTTCGCCTGCAAAATCAGTTCTGTTATACTCACAGACAATATTTTGACAGTTTTGGAAACTTTAGAGTGTTTTCTATCCTAATCTGTCAATTATATGCATATTCTAGCATCTGGGCCTGAGAAATAGGCCGTTTACATTGGGAACGTTATTTTTCCAAACATAAAAATTCTGCCTCCTAGCGTCAAGAAGTTTTAAAGAACAATCCTTTGATAGCATTTCAGAATTCACTGATAAATTGATCCACATGGAAAACTAAAGGCATAGAAACCGTACATGACTTGGTAACAGGAAATACATTTATTTCCATGACAGAATTACAAACTATCTACTGACCAATGTAAAAGTAACTTTTCATGAAATTTGATTTTAAATATTTTGGATATCAGAGGAACCTTGAAGGAATCTTATTTGAGTCAGAAAAGGATGTTCATATAATAGGGAAGATATACAAAACCTTGCAGAGATCATATCCAACTGACAATATTTTAGAAAAAATTATTACTAACTATTGGAAACAAGACTTAAAGAACTGATGTTTGGACAAGATGGAGGGAAAGTTGGAGAATAACTAATGAAATTACAGTTAATAAAAATGTGTGCTTAATCCAGTATAAACAAATCTACAGAATGAATTATACAAGAGACAAAATTCACAAATCCTACAGTCAACGGCAGAGTCATGTCTCAAGTGTAAAACTAATAATGACTCAATAATTCATGCTTTCTGGGCATGCTATACAGTTTTGAAGTTGTGGGCAGAGCTAGAAAGTTGGTTGTCTGAGATATTACAATGTAAACTTACTTTTACCCATCTGTCTACATATTTCAAGACGTCATAGGGGGGTGAGGTGAGTCCCAATGGGCTGGACGATTCTTTTCTCATAACTCATCTTGAAAAAACGTAAACTAAAACTTGGAAGTCAATCAATCTGCCATAATTAACACAATGAAAACATTTAATCATTTTTTATTAAAATATTGAAAAAGCATGTGTGACCTAGAAAACAAATTAATGCCAAGTGGCAAACAATAATGCATGTGTCACGGCCGTCAAAGGAACAGGACCAAAGCGCAGCGTGGTGAGCGTACATAATCCTTTTATGAGAAAAATGACACCAACAAAACAACAAACAATACAAAACAACCGTGAAGCTTAAGGGCTATGTGCCACAAACAAAGTTAACTTCCCACAAAGAAAGGAGGGAAAAGGGCTACCTAAGTATGGTTCCCAATCAGAGACAACGATAGACAGCTGTCCCTGATTGAGAACCATACCCGGCCAAAACATAGAAATACAAAATCATAAAAAAACAAAACATAGAATGCCCACCCCAAATTACACCCTGATTAAACCAAATAGAGACATAAAAAGGCTCTCTAAGATCAGGGCGTGACAGTACCCCCCCAAAGGTGCGGACTCCGGCCGCAAAACCTGAACCTATAGGGGAGTGTCTGGGTGGGCATCTATCCGCGGTAGCGGCTCAGGTGCGGGACGCAGACCCCGCTCCACCACTGGCTCACCCCACTTTGGTGCACCTCTGGTGTGGGGACCCTCGTCGCAGACCCCGGACTGGGGACCCTCGTTGCGGACACCGGACTGGGCACCCTCGCTGCGGACACCGGACTGGGCACCCTCGCTGGAGGCTCCGGACTGGGGCCCGTCGCTGGAGGCTCCGGACTGGGGCCCATCGCTGGAGGCTCCAGACTGGGGCCGTCGTTGGAGGTTCCGGACTGTGGCCCGTCGTTGGAGGTTCCAGACTGTGGTTTCTACCTGCTTCCATGGCAGGGTCTTGTCCCCTGCCATTACCTCATCCCAGGTCCAGGATGTCCTCCAGGATGTCCTCCACTCATCTTTCTCCCGGGTCCATGATGTCCGCTACTCATTCACACGCTGCTTGGTCCTTTTATGGTGGTTTCTTCTGTCACGTTCGTTGGTAGGAGGAGACCAAGGCGCAGCGTGATATGCATACATTCTTCTTTTAATGAATAAAGAACACGAAACAAACTAACAAAGTAACAAAACGAACGTGAAGCTATATAAAACGAGTGCTGACAGGCAACTACACATAGACAAGAACCCACGAAACCAAAAGGGAAAATGGCAACCTAAATAGGATCCCCAATCAGAGACAACGATAAACAGCTGCCTCTGATTGGGAACCAATTCAGGTCACCATAGACCTACAATTACCTAGATTTACAAAAAAAATTTGATCTACAAAAACCCTAGTCAAGACAAAAACAAGCATACCCACCCTTGTCACACCCTGACCTGACCAAAATAATAAAGAAAACATAGATAACTAAGGTCAGGGCGTGACAGAAACCCCTTTAAAAGAAATTGTATCTAGATTCTTCAGCTTTTAGCAATTTCCGGCCAATAACCAACCTCCTATTCTTAAGAAATGTGTTTCCAAACAGCTAAATTATTATTATTATATTTTTTTTCAACTGTATTTAAAAAAAATCCTAGCTGGTTTTCGGGCTCACCACAGCACTGAGACAGCCTTAGTCAAAGTGTTACATTTTACATTTTACATTTTAGTAATTTAGCAGACGCTCTTATCCAGAGCGACTTACAGTAGAGTGCATACATTTTTATTACATTTTTTTTTTTTACATACATTTTTAAGTCATTTAGCAGACGCTCTTATCCAGAGCGTCTGAGACAAGGATATCCCTACCGGCCAAACCCTCCCTACCAGCCAAACCCTCCCTAACCCGGACGACGCTATGCCAATTGTGCGTCGCCCCACGGATCTCCCGGTTGCGGCCGGCTGCGACAGAGCCTGGGCGCGAACCCAGCCCAGCCTGGGCGCGAACCCAGAGATTCTGGTTGCGCAGCTAGCACTGCGATGCAGTGCCCTAGACCACTAGACCACTGCGCCATTATCCAAGAGCCAACACAGATGCCAAACTTTCATTAAATCACACATGAAATATATCAAATTAAAGCTACACTGGTTGTAAATCCAGCGAACATGTCAGGATTCAAATAGGTTTTTCGGCGAAAGCATACGATGCTATTATCTGAGTATAGCAACATTGTAAACAAAGAGAGATACGCATATTCTGAGCAAGGGTGCGTTCTGAGCCCTCTCCTGTACTCCCTGTTCACCCACGACTGCGTGGCCATGCACGCCTCCAACTCAATCATCAAGTTTGCGGATGACACTACAGTGGTAGGCTTGATTACCAACAACGACGAAACGGCCTACAGGGAGGAGGTGAGGGCCCTCGGAGTGTGGTGTCAGGAAAATAACCTCACACTCAACGTCAACAAAACAAAGGAGATGATTGTGGACTTCAGGAAACAGCAGAGGGAGCACCCCCTATCCACATCGACGGGACAGTAGTGGAGAAGGTGGAAAGTTTTAAGTTCCTTGGTGTACACATCACGGACAAACTGAATTGGTCCACCCACACAGACAGCGTTGTGAAGAAGGCGCAGCAGCGCCTCTTCAACCTCAGGAGGCTGAAGAAATTCGGCTTGTCACCAAAAGCACTCACAAACTTCTACAGATGCACAATCGAGAGCATCCTGTCAGGCTGTATCACCGCCTGGTACGGCAACTGCTCCGCCCACAACCGTAAGGCTCTCCAGAGGGTAGTGAGGTCTGCACAACGCATCACCGGGGGCAAACTACCTGCCCTCTAGGACACCTACACCACCCGATGTCACAAGAAGGCCATAAAGATCATCAAGGACAACAACCACCCAAGCCACTGCCTGTTCACCCCGCTATCATCCAGAAGGCGAGGTCAGTACAGGTGCATCAAAGCAGGGACCGAGAGACTGAAAAACAGCTTCTATCTCAAGGCCATCAGACTGTTAAACAGCCACCACTAACATTTAGCGGCCGCTGCCAACATACTGACTCAACTCCAGCCACTTTAATAATGGGAATTGATGGAAATTATGTAAAAATGTCCACTAGCCACTTTAAACAATGCCACTTAATATAATGTTTACATACCCTACATTACTCATCTCATATGTATATGTATATACTGTACTCTATATCATCTACTGCATCTTGCCATCTTTATGTAATACATGTATCACTAGCCACTTTAAACTATGCCACTTTATGTTTACATACCCTACATTACTCATCTCATATGTATATACTGTACTCTATACCATCTACTGCATCTTGCCTATGTTGTTCTGTACCATCACTCATTCATATATCTTTATGTATATATCCTGTATCCCTTTACACTTGTGTGTATAAGGTAGTAGTTGTGGAATTGTTAGGTTAGATTACTTGTTGGTTATTACTGCATTGTCGGAACTAGAAGCACAAGCATTTCGCTACACTCGAATTAACATCTGCTAACCATGTGTATGTAACAAATAAAATTTGATTTGATTTGATATTTCAACCCTGCAGGCGCGACACAATGCAGAAATAAAAATATAATTCATGCCTTACCTTTGACGAGCTTCTGTTGTTGGCACTCCAATATGTCCCATAAACATCACAAATGGTCCTTTTGTTCAATTAATTCCGTCTATATATATCCAAAATGTCTATTTATTTGGCGCGTTTGATCCAGAAAAACACAGGTTCCAACTTGCTCAAACGTCACGACAAAATATCTCAAAGGTTACCTGTAAACTTTGTCAAAGAATTTCAAATACTTTTGTAATACAACTTTAGGTATTTTTTTACGTTAATAATCGATAAAATTGAAGACGGGATGATCTGTGTTCAATACAGGATTAAAACCAAATGTAGCATGCCTTCTGGTCATGCGCTTCAATCAAACAGGACACCTATAGTGACTCGACTTCAAGATGGCCGTATGTCTTCATTACACAAAGGAATAACCTCAACCAATTTCTCAGGACTGTTGACATCCAGTGGAAGCCGTAGGAACTGCAAGCAGTTCGCTTAGAAATCTGGTTTCCCAATGAAATCTCATTGAAAAGAGAGTGACCTCAAAAAAAACATCTGAATGGTTTGTCCTCGGGGTTTCGCCTGCTAAATAAGTTATGTTATACTCACAGACATGATTCAAACAGTTTTAGAAACTTCAGAGTGTTTTCTATCTAAATCTACTAATAATATGCATATATTAGCAACTGGGACTGAGTAGCAGGCAGTTTACTCTGGCCACACTTTTCATCCAAACGTGAAAATGCTGCCCCCTATCCATAAGAAGTTAATAACTAAACCATATCTAGGTCAGTTGTCACTTAGACCATCAGACCATCTCCCTGACTCATGACACACCTTTGCGTCCTAAGGCAAACCCTTGGCCGCCAATTGGCGTAGGCCAGAGGGAAATATGGGCAGTACCATGATAACAAAAATATCTATGAGGGTGAGAACTAACCAAATAACATGGAAAACAAAAAATAAATATCTTATATTGAAATATATAATATACCTCACTTAGAGAAGTGCTTCCATAAACCAGTTATTGTCTTAGTTCTACCGTTAACGTTCATCAGTTTATCCCAGTGTCAACCAGCCCACCACACACTAACAGAGACAACAACCCTGTTGACAACACCTAATCCATTTGCCGGTGTGTATCGGAACAATAATAATCCTTTACATTTTTTAAATGTAAAAGGGTAATGACACCAATTATTTTAGGATTGTATAGGCCTACTCCAACAGAGAATCTATGCAGGTTTCTCATTCTATAATCCTTTATCCTAGCCCTACGTTTTCATTTTCATCCTCCTTTATTCCCATTATAGCAATAGTATTCTTCATACTTCTGCACTTTAGATCAAGTTATTCAGCTTTCATTGTTTTATTATCATACCGTAGGCTCTCTCTAGTGTCTTTTAGGGAGTCCACGGTAGTTTTCTATATCTTATTTTCTGCTCATATTTCTTCCATCATTTTATCCATTCCTGTTTTTAAGGCCTCAACCTCCCCCAGTAGCCCATGCAATATATCCCGTTTTCTTAACTGCTCTCTCATGCTTGTAAGCAATACTCTCTCTTCTATAGACATAGTTATAAAAACGTCCTCCTCCAATGTTAAATTAGTTTTTTTAGATGGCGGCTTCCCTTCAGTTTCGCTTGCAGAGCTCGAAAAGATCTTGCAGAGCTCGAAAAGATCTCGGAAAGATCTTCTCTTGTTCGCTGTTTATATGTTACCCCTTGGAAACGCTATCAGAAAGCACAGCATTGATTTTCACTGCTATGCAGACGATACACAACTTTACATTTCTGTGTCACCAGAGGATTTTAGCTCTACGGATAAATTATTTGACTGTAATAGTGATTTAAATACTTGGATAGCTCACAACTTCCTCCAGCTCAATCAAGACAAGACCGAGGTACTTATTTTTAGAGCCGAATCACAGAGAGAATCTGAACGCACATTTTAATTCACGGGCAATAAAGATAAAACACCTATGTATTATTTTAGATTCTGAACTCAATTTCAATCACACATTAGGAATGTCACAAAAATATAGTTTTACCACCTGAGGAACATTGCCAAGGTGCTACCATTTCTCTCTCAGGCTGATACAGAGAGACTCATCCATGTTTTTATTACAAGCAGGCTTGACTACTGTAAAGCACTCCTGTCTGGTCTACCCAAGAAAGACATTGGTCAACTGCAAAACATACAGAATTCTGCAACACGGGTACTGACCAAGACCAGACAGAGAGCACACATTCCACCGGTTTTAAGGTCTCTCCACTGGCTGCCTGTGAGTTTTAGAATTCATTTTAAGATTCTTCTATTGGTTTTTAAATATATCCATGATTGTCCAGCCCATTACATGTCAGAGATGCTTTTAAGTTATGTACCCGGTAGGTCACTCACGGTCCTCTGGCAGTGGCCTAGGACCAAGAGGGATGGAGAAGCAGCTTTTAGCTACTATGCCCCCAGCCTCTGAAATAGCCTGCCAGAGAAACTGAGGGGGGCTGCAACTATGGACATTTGAAAAAATATCTTAAAAAACACTTTGCTTTTCCTCAGGGTACTTTGTAGTCGTTCAGTTTGTATTGTTATTCTTTGTTTTTTTATTCTCTTACATGTGTTGTTTAGTAAATATTTCAGTTTATTTAAATTGTTTTTATTTTATCCTTTGAATCACCTTGTCATCATGTCTGAAATGTGCTGTACAAATAAAGCTTGATTTGATTTGATTATTGTATTAAGGCTGACGTACAATTGATACTAAGGATGATGTACTAGCAGTAACATTGGATTAAGGATGATGTTCTTGCAGTAACATTGGTATTAAGGATGATGTACTAGCAGTAACATTGTATTAAGGATGATGTACTCGCAGTAACATTGTATTAAGGATGATGTACTAGCAGTAACATTGGTATTAAGGATGATGTACTCGCAGTAACATTGGATTAAGGATGATGTACTAGCAGTAACATTGGGTTAAGGATGATGTACTAGCAGTAACATTGATATTAAGGATGATGTACTCGCAGTAACATTGGTATTAAGGATGATGTACTAGCAGTAACATTGGTATTAAGGATGATGTACTATACATTGGTATTAAGGATGATGTACTCGCAGTAACATTGTATTAAGGATGATGTACTAGCAGTAACATTGGTATTAAGGATGATGTACTATACATTGGTATTAAGGATGATGTTCTTGCAGTAACATTGTATTAAGGATGATGTACTAGCAGTAACATTGGTATTAAGGATGATGTTCTTGCAGTAACATTGTATTAAGGATGATGTACTAGCAGTAACATTGGTTTAAGGATGATGTACTAGCAGTAACATTGTATTAAGGATGATGTACTCGCAGTAACATTGGATTAAGGATGATGTACTCGCAGTAACATTGGTATTAAGGATGATGTACTAGCAGTAACATTGGTAATAAGGATGATGTACTAGCAGTAACATTGTATTAAGGATGATGTACTCGCAGTAACATTGTATTAAGGATGATGTACTCGCAGTAACATTGGTATTAAGGATGATGTACTATACATTGGTATTAAGGATGATGTACTCGCAGTAACATTGTATTAAGGATGATGTACTAGCAGTAACATTGGTATTAAGGATGATGTACTATACATTGGTATTAAGGATGATGTTCTTGCAGTAACATTGTATTAAGGATGATGTACTAGCAGTAACATTGGTATTAAGGATGATGTTCTTGCAGTAACATTGTATTAAGGATGATGTACTAGCAGTAACATTGGTTTAAGGATGATGTACTAGCAGTAACATTGTATTAAGGATGATGTACTCGCAGTAACATTGGATTAAGGATGATGTACTCGCAGTAACATTGGTATTAAGGATGATGTACTAGCAGTAACATTGGTAATAAGGATGATGTACTAGCAGTAACATTGTATTAAGGATGATGTACTCGCAGTAACATTGGATTAAGGATGATGTACTAGCAGTAACATTGGTATTAAGGATGATGTACTATACATTGATACTAAGGATGATGTACTAGCAGTAACATTGTTATTAAGGATGATGTTCTTGCAGTAACATTGTATTAAGGATGATGTACTCGCAGTAACATTGGTATTAAGGATGATGTTCTTGCAGTAACATTGTATTAAGGATGATGTACTAGCAGTAACATTGGTTTAAGGATGATGTACTAGCAGTAACATTGGATTAAGGATGATGTACTAGCAGTAACATTGGTATTGAGGATGATGTACTAGCAGTAACATTGGTATTAAGGATGATGTACTAGCAGTAACATTGATAATAAGGATGATGTTCTTGCAGTAACATTGGTATTAAGGATGATGTACTAGCAGTAACATTGGTATTAAGGATGATGTACTAGCAGTAACATTGGTAATAAGGATGATCTACTAGCAGTAACATTGTATTAAGGATGATGTACTAGCAGTAACATTGTATTAAGGATGATGTACTAGCAGTAACATTGTATTAAGGATGATGTACTAGCAGTAACATTGGTATTAAGGATGATCTACTAGCAGTAACATTGGTATTAAGGATGATGTACTAGCAGTAACATTGTATTAAGGATAATGTACTCGCAGTAACATTGGATTAAGGATGATGTACTCGCAGTAACATACCCTCTTGCCAATGGAGTAGCGGGGATCTGGGGTCCAGCTACAGTCCGCTTGTCGACGATACCTGGAGTTGGTCTTGAGAATAGCCGCCCTGGCTCTTCTCCAGGTACGTTGACAGCGGCGGACAAACATCTGGGGCAGAGGGTATGCTGACCTCCTGCTCTTGTTCAGGGACGAGTGGAGGCTGATGCCCCATGGTGCATTCGAAAGGGAAGAGTCCCGTGGCAGAACTGGGAAGAGTGTTCAGGGCATACTCCACCCAGACCAGTTGATGCCTCCAGGTAGTGGGGTTGGTTGAGACCAGGTGGTCTCCAGGTCTTGGTTGGCTCGCTCTGACTGACCGTTAGTTTGGGGATGGAATCCAGATGACAGGCTGGCCGACGACCCAATAAGGGTGCAGAATGCCCTCCAGAACTGAGACTAGAACCCCGATCGAAGACCATGTCTTTCCGGGAGTCCATGGATCCGGGAAGACGTGCTGCACCATAAGCTGGGCCGTCTCCTTGGCAGAAGGTAGTTTGGGGAGAGGGACTAAATGGGCACTATTCGAGAACCGGTTGACTACCGTCAGAATATATGAGACCAGGGACGATGAGGAACCGGTAGTGGCTGCAGGAGGCCACGACGGAGCTTGCCGTGGAGTCTTGTTTTGAGCACACAAAGTGCAAGCGGTGACGACGGCAGCGATGTCAGGCACCATTGTGGGCAACCAGAAACGTTGTCGAAGGCAGGCTAGTGTACGACGGGACCCTGGATGACAGGTCAGCCTGGAGGAATGAGCCCATTCCAGGACCCGAGACCAGACTGGGTTAGGGTCAAACAGCCGGTTAGCCGGGCCCCCTTCAGGTCCAGGCTGGGAGCGTTGCGCCTCGCGAACCAGGTTCTCAATACCCCAATCCACAGTGGCAGCAAGGCATGAGGTAGGGAGAATGATTTCGGAAGTCGAGGGTTTGGCAGAGGAACTGTATAGGCGGAAGAGAGCATCATGCTTCACATTTTTAGATCCTGGATGGTAAGAAATGGTAAAGTTGAATCTGGTAAACAGAAGGGCCCACCGGGCCTGCCTTGAGTTGAGGCGCATGGCTGAACAGGAATGACTGTTCTGCTCCTTCCAGCCAGCGCCTCCACTCCTCCTACGCCATCTTCACCGCCAGGAGTTCTCGGTTGCCCACATCGTAGTTCCTCTTAGCAGGATTGAGGCAATAGGACAGGAAAGCACAGGGATGAAGCTTCTGGTCCTGGGCAGATCGCTGGGACAGGATGGCCCCCACTCCAACATTCAAAGCATCCACTTCCACCTCAAATTGACGTGAGGGGTTTGGATGGATTAGGATGGGTGCTGTTGTGAACCGAAGCTTCAGGTCTACAAAGGCTTTGTCGACAGCTGGAGACCATTTGAACGGTACCTTGGGGGAGGTGAATGCCGAGAGGGGGGCTGCCAGGGTGCAGTAATCCTGAATGAAACGGCGGTAGAAGTTTGCAAAGCCAAGAAACCGTTGCAACTGCACCCTGGCTATTGGTTGAGGCCAATCTACCACTGCTTTCACTTTTCCAGGATCCATCTGAACATTGCATTCAGCAATGACATATCCCAGAAAGGTGATAGAGGAGCGGTGGAACTCACACTCCACTAACAATTGCTTCTCCAGGAGGCACTGAAGGACCTGTTTGACATGGGGTACATGTTCTTGGTCAGATCGGGGAAAAAAACAGGATGTCGTCAAGGTAGACGAACACAAACCGGGTTAGCATGTCCCGAAGCACCTCATTGACCAAAGCCTGATGGCATGACCTGGTACTCAATGTCCACTGGCTGTGTTGAAGAATGTCTTCCACTCATCCCCCTCGCGTATCCTATGCATGTGGTAGGCATTTCCGAAGGTCCAACTTGGAAAACATGGTAGCCCCCTGGAGAGGTTCAAACGCTGAGGAGAGGGGGTAACAATTTTTGACAGTGATATCGTTAAGTATAGTAGTCAATGCATGGGCACAGGGTCTTGTCCTACTTCTCCACAAAGAAAAACCCTGCGCCGGCAGGAGATGCAGACGGACGGTCAGCCCCAGTGGCCAGAGACTCTTTTATGTACTCCTCCATAGCAATGCTCTCTGGTCGGGACAGAGAGTACAATCAATCCCGAGGTGGTGTAGTGCCTGCAAGAAGATCAATGGCACAATCATAAGGACGGTGTGGGGGAAGGTAAGTAGCACGTGCCTTGCTAAACACTTCCAGGAGGTCATCATATTCCGTGGGGATAACTGAGACATCCAGAGTCTTGCTAACCTCCTGAGGAAAACGACTAGGGGAAGGCTGTGCTGCTTGAAGGCAGTGGGAATGGCAAAATGGGCTCCAACCCAGGATGGAGCTTGTGGTCCAGCCAAATTACAGTAAAAACAACCAGAACATAGGGAGATAAAGTGAGGAGGAACTGTATTGTCTCACTGTGGTTACCAGAAATCCGTAATTGAACTGGCACAGTACTATGGGTGACTTCCCCTATAGAGGGGCCGTCCAGTGCCCTAGCATCCATGGTCACAGAGAGAGGCTGAGTGGGAATACCAAGCTCCGAAGCTATCGTGGCGTCCATAAGACATTCATCAGCCCCAGAGTCAATGAGCACTCGGAGAGACTTAGATTGGTCTCCCAACAGCACAAGAGCAAAAAGGGGTGTGTGGGTGATGGGAATTAGGGAACTCCCAGTCTGACTCACCATAGTACTGGTACCCACTAGAGACAAGGGTTTCCTAATAGGGCAGGTAGCTATAAAATCATTTACAACGTTAACAATGTCTACACTGTATTTCTGATTAATTTGATGTTATTTTAATGGACAGAAAATGTGCTTTCTTTAAAAAACAAGGACATTTCTAAGGTGACCCCAAACTTTAGAATGGTAGTGTTTTTATATAATAGTATTATAATCACAACCAACCCTAACCATCCCATCAGCATGTTACCTGCAGATAACATATATATTAATATTCTAACCAGAACACTACCCTAACCATCCCATCAGCATGTCACCTGCAGAGAACATATATATTTTGTCTCTCCATGTCCTCAACTTCCCTGATGTCAACAACCAGTGTGTTTTGTCTCTCCATAGCCTTATCTTCCCTGGTGTCAATAACCAGTGTGTTTTGTCTCTCCATAGCCTTATCTTCCCTGGTGTCAATAATCAGTGTGTTTTGTCTCTCCATAGCCTTATCTTCCCTGGTGTCAATATCCAGTGTGTTTTGTCTCTCCATGTCCTCAACTTCCCTGATGTCAACAACCAGTGTGTTTTGTCTCTCCATGTCCTCAACTTCCCTGATGTCAACAACCAGTGTGTTTTGTCTCTCCATAGCCTAATCTTCCCTGGTGTCAATAATCAGTGTGTTTTGTCTCTCCATAGCCTAATCTTCCCTGGTGTCAATAATCAGTGTGTTTTGTCTCTCCATAGCCTAATCTTCCCTGGTGTCAATAATCAGTGTGTTTTGTCTCTCCATAGCCTAATCTTCCCTGGTGTCAATAATCAGTGTGTTTTGTCTCTCCATGTCCTCAACTTCCCTGATGTCAACAACCAGTGTGTTTTGTCTCTCCATGTCCTCAACTTCCCTGATGTCAATAATCAGTGTGTTTTGTCTCTCCATAGCCTAATCTTCCCTGGTGTCAATATTCAGTGTGTTTTGTCTCTCCATGTCCTCAACTTCCCTGATGTCAACAACCAGTGTGTTTTGTCTCTCCATGTCCTCAACTTCCCTGATGTCAACAACCAGTGTGTTTTGTCTCTCCATGTCCTCAACTTCCCTGGTGTCAATAATCAGTGTGTTTTGTCTCTCCATGTCCTCAACTTCCCTGATGTCAACAACCAGTGTGTTTTGTCTCTCCATAGCCTAATCTTCCCTGGTGTCAATAATCAGTGTGTTTTGTCTCCCCATAGCCTAATCTTCCCTGGTGTCAATAACCAGTGTGTTTTGTCTCTCCATAGCCTTATCTTCCCTGGTGTCAATAACCAGTGTGTTTTGTCTCTCCATAGCCTAATCTTCCCTGGTGTCAATAATCAGTGTGTTTTGTCTCCCCATAGCCTTATCTTCCCTGGTGTCAATAACCAGTGTGTTTTTGTTTGTCCATAGCCTAATCTTCCCTGGTGTCAATAACTAGTCTGTTTTGTCTTTCCATAGTCTTATCTTCCCCGGTGTCCGTATCACATCTGACATCCACTTCACTGAGTTCCTGGAAGGGTTGGGCCCCGCACAGCTAGCCGGTAGACAGACACTTGCCACGCCACCAATGGGTAAGCACCATGACTCCTTTCCCTTTTTATGACTACACCTAGTAATCACTCCTCCCCCTTGGCCATAATCCCTCCTCCTTGTTTTGACACTCCTACTTCTTATGCTGTTCCATGCATGTGGCATCCAGATGGGATGGTTAGGGTTGGGTTAGAATATTAATATATATGTTCTCTGCAGGTGACATCCAGATGGGATGGTTAGGGTAGTGTTCGGGTTAGAATATTAATATATATGTTATCTGCAGGTGACATCCAGATGGGATGGTTAGGGATGTGTTAGAATATTATTATACATGTTCTCTGCAGGTGACATGCTGATGGGATGGTTAGGGTAGTGTTCTGGTTAGAATATTAATATATATGTTCTCTGCAGGTGACATCCAGATGTGATGGTTAGGGATGTGTAAGAATATTATTATACATGTTCTCTGCAGGTGACATGCTGATGGGATGGTTAGGGTAGTGTTCTGGTTAGAATATTAATATATATGTTCTCTGCAGGTGACATCCAGATGTGATGGTTAGGGATGTGTTAGAATATTATTATACATGTTCTCTGCAGGTGACATGCTGATGGGATGGTTAGGGTAGTGTTCTGGTTAGAATGTTAATAAATAGTTAAAGTCGGAAGTTTACATACACTTTGGTTGGAGTCATTAAAACTCGTTTTAATGACAGAGTCTGACAGAGTCTGGAGACGCCGTGGAGAACGTTCTGCTGCCTGCAACATCCTCCAGCATGACCGGTTTGGCGGTGGGTCAGTCATGGTGTGGGGTGGCATTTCTTTGGGGGGCCGCACAGCCCTCCATGTGCTCGCCAGAGGTAGCCTGACTGCCATTAGGTACCGAGATGAGATCCTCAGACCCCTTGTGAGACCATATGCTGATGCGGTTGGCCCTGGGTTCCTCCTAATGCAAGACAATGCTAGACCTCATGTGGCTGGAGTGTGTCAGCAGTTCCTGCAAGAGGAAGGCATTGATGCTATGGACTGGCCCGCCCGTTCCCCAGACCTGAATCCAATTGAGCACATCTGGGACATCATGTCTCGCTCCATCCACCAACGCCACGTAGCACCACAGACTGTCCAGGAGTTGGCGGATGCTTTAGTCCAGGTCTGGGAGGAGATCCCTCAGGAGACCATTCGCCACCTCATCAGGAGCATGCCCAGGCATTGTAGGGAGGTCATACAGGCACGTGGAGGCCACACACACTACTGAGCCTCATTTTGACTTGTTCTAAGGACATTACATCAAAGTTGGATCAGCCTGTAGCGTGGTTTTCCACTTTCATTTTGAGTGTGACTCCAAATCCAGACCTCCATGGGTTGATACATTTGATTTCCATTGATAATTTTTGTGTGATTTTGTTGTCAGCACATTCAACTATGTAAAGAAAAAAGTATTTAATAAGAATATTTCATTCATTCAGATCTAGGATGTGTTATTTTAGTGTTCCCTTTATTTTTTTGAGCAGTGTATAAAGCCCTTCTTACATCAGCTGATGTCACAAAGTGCTGTACAGAAACACAGCCTAAAACCCCAAGCAGCAAGCAATGCAGATGAAGAAGCACGGTGGCTAGGAAAAACTCCCTAGAAAGACAGGAACCTTGGAAGAAACCTAGAAAGGAACCAGGCTCTGAGGGGTGGCCAGTCCTCTTCTGGCTGTGCTGGGTTGAAATTATAACAGTACATGACCAAGATGTTCAAATGTTCATGGATTACCAGCAGGGTCAAATAATAACAGATAATAATAATAATCACTGTGGTTGTAGAGGGTGCAACATGTCAGCACCTCAGGAGTAAATGTCTGTTGACTTTTCATACCTGCATTCAGAGTTAGAGACAGCAGGTGTGGTAGAGAGAGAGAGTCGAAAACAGCAGGTCCGGGACAAGGTAGCACATCCGGTGAACAGGTCAGGGTTCCATAACTACAGGCAGAACAGTTGAAACTGGAGCAGCAGCACGACCAAGTGGACTGGGGACAGCAAGGAGTCATCAGTCCAGGTAGTCCTCAGTCATGGTTCCAGGGCTCATACAGGACACCGGATAAGACAGGAGAAATACTCCAGATATAACAGACTGACCCTAGCCCCCCGGCACAAACTATTGCATATTGCAGCATAAATCTAAATAATATATGTTCTCTGCAGGTGACATCCAGATAGGGATGGTGTACAGGAAAGAACGTCTGGACGTGGAAGTCATCAGGGCCAGAGGACTTGTGGGTAAACAAGGCAACAAGCAGCTGCCAGGTGGGCATGATATATTACTGATATTATATATATTATCATATTATCATTATAGCACAATGTCCCCAGGGAAGGCCATTTATGTCCAGAAAGCCACTGTCACTTTTATTCAGCAAAAAATGTGATTGAAATGTACTTATTGCCCTCTCTGCTTGTTTCTCAAGCCCCCTATGTGAAAGTCTATCTGATGGACAACGGGAAATGCATAGTCAAAAAGAAAACCAGACTGGCTAAGAAAACATTGGATCCCCTCTACCAGCAGCAACTTCAGTTTGAGGAGAGTCCGGAGGGGAAGGTTTTACAGGTAACTCGTTAAATACACTCTCTTTGACATATTCAATTGTCCTTTATAGGTCTATTTGAGTCTATTATGAGTAGTTTGAGTAACACATAATCAGTGTTTTCTCTTCTCCAGATTATCCTGTGGGGAGACTATGGTTAGTGTTAGTTTTAGGGTTAGGGTAGGTTGAAGATTCCCAGGTTAGGACAAGCTAATAATTCCATGAGGAAGCTTGAGAAAGTCAACCTGCGTCATGGGACCAGGGCCGTTGCTAACTAGCATAGCTGTTCCCATTGTATTGAAATCATCCTCATTTATGCAAAGAGTTATGGGATATTAGAATCCTCTTGTTTTAACGATTGCTCTTTAACCTAGGGGTTAGGGTTAGTACTATTTACGAAGTAGTATGTAATACCTGTGTTTTCTTCTCCAGATAATCGTGTGGGGGGACTATGGACGCATGGACCACAAATCCTTTATGGGAGCTGCTCAGATACTTTTAGATGATTTAGACTTATCCAACATGGTGATTGGTTGGTTCAAACTGTTCCCCCCCACCTCATTGGTGGATCCAACTTTGGCACCTTTAACTAGCAAAGCAGCAGTAGCAGAACAAGCTGCAAATGCAGCAAAATTAAGGGACAGCTAGCATTGTCATAGAAATAAGCAACAGGAGGTAATTCTGCCAGGCCACACCCTATTGGGACAAGCCCTGGTTACCCTGGTAACACTGCATGCTTGATGTTCTGAGCCCATGAAGAGGGAGGGTAGAGTCTGGAGCAGGCCATCTGATCTTACTGCAACAAGGTGCCCCCTGCGGGTGGGACTGTCTTACTGCAACATGGGTCAGGTAAACCCTAACGCTAAGCCCCCCGGGTCTACGCCCCTCCTAGGGAGGACCAGACAGGCACATGAAGCTGCGGCAAGAAAAGGAAAGAAGAAGTGGAATGAATTCAGTGGTACTAGATTTAAATCCATGATGAGGAAATAGAAGAACTCCTTCATGAGTTGGATTAGGGTTAGTTGTACAGTTTGTTCAGACGTGGCCCTTTCTGGGTGTAGATTGTGGCTTCCCCCTCTCTCTCACTCTCTCCTACACCCAGGTTCTGTTATCTCAGGTCGTAAATTCCTGGCAGAGGCTCTCTTCCCTCTTCATGCAGAGAGAGAGACCACAGAGTGAACAAAGGATTTCATGTGGCCGAACTCCTAAATCCCCAAAATGGGAAAATGAAACTCTTGTGAGAATGTGGGAAGGGTCCATGGACACTTAAGGGACAGTTATGTTGAGTGTGTTTCATTTGGTGACCTCACGAAGGACAGGAAACACACATGACTATATCTCTGAATGTGTACATTTCTCAATTATTGGGTTTGCATCTAATTCTGTATGAAATGAATGAGTAAGGATAAAACTCTTTGTGAAATGATGTAATGTGATGTTAAACCTTTAATGTGAGAGAATTGTATTCCCTTTAAAGTTCAACTAAGTTATTGGCCCGCCCCCGTGAGCACAGACATGATCTGGCGTCATGGAACCGCCTTTTCTATTGATAAGAATAAACCCCCTCCTGAGGAACTCCTCTTCAGACAAAGCAAACCCACAACGTGAGCTGTGATTGCGAATAGTTAAGACCATGCATACCTCGGTGTAAGCTGATGTAGCACAGGTTTGAGTACCAAGACTAGAAAACCATACCACGTGGAGCATTGGCTACACGGCTGGAAATGGTTAAACTCTGAGATTATCAATCCCCACAGAATAAGAGCAAATCTTAGATACTAGTTACTAGTCTGCAGCTAGAAATTATGTAAACCTGGGACGAGAATACTGAAAAATCTATGAGAACATTTCTGAATGGTACTCTGAAGTATCCATTCTAACCATGAAAGACAAATCTTCAGGGAAACAGAAAGAGAGAGAGAGACTCGGATGAACTTTCCAGCAGATGGACCGGATTCCAACAGAGAACACAACAATGACACAACGTAAATATGTACATGCAATTATTCTCGAATGAGCGGCTGTTCATGTGCGAAGGATGAGCATTTCAATGTATAAAATTATAGACTGTAATGAATCCATTTTGTCTTTCCCTTTTCTCCACCAAGCCGTCATATCGGTTTAGCCCACTAGGGAATCTTCCCTATCATTGTTAGTAACCAATATCTACTGTTTGTTTATTTATGCATTTCTGTGATTATTTAGTTAGTAAATAAATGATTAAGCCAATTGGTGTATGGATGATCCATAGTTTAGGCTGGGTTCATGCAGATAACCAACAATTTCCGAAGTTTGGAATGAGACTGACGTGAGTTTTAGAATGATCAGATTTTAAAATATCTGAAGAGTTATATTCGGAACAGTATAACTTTGTAATCTGAGGAATCTAAGATAGAATAAGGCTTTGCTGTTGGATATATATATTGTGCAAATAGAACTGTGCAGACAGACTGTTGTACGCAAATAGAGAAAGATATTGTTTGTGTGTTTCCATTTGAACAAGCTATTTGGAAGCGCCTCTGGTCGTGTGTCGATAGTGTCAGAGCAATTAGTTGTAAATTACAGATTTAGTCCGTCAGGCAAAACGGTGCGATTTCTGTCAGTCAATATTCATTTTCAGAGGAAGGGCATAGAGCCAGTAAGGTTAGAAATTAGAGGATAGATCTGTTCAGTGACCAAGCCGAAGTTATCTGTCCGCCTACCGCGCTAAGCCAGTGTGGGTAGGCCACAGGCGTATCTGTTTTTATGTACCGTGCGCTCCGGTAATATAATGCTTGCAAATAGTATGCCGAATTTGTTAATTTGAGGCGTCACTAGTAAACCCCCCTTTCCATGTTGAAGGAGACCCTATTTTGTTCTTTGGAAGTGAGATTTCTGTACAAATAGGATTAGCGTAGCACTAGACTCTACAGCTAATAAAGGGAAAACGGCTTTTCCTTTTTCCTTTTGTCACATTGAAATTCCTCCGCCTTGCGTGACGGAAGTGCCGCCTTTGTACTTCCGTAGATTTTAGCTTTCTGCGATCAGTGACCCCCTGGTAGTGAAGAATCGCCAGTACATTTTCTTCAAAAGGAATTAGGAAACATCCAAACGTGGATCACGTTAAGATATCCAGCCAATCGCAATTGACTGGATATCGATGTCTCATTCAATTTAACTAATAAGAAGAATTGCAAGATTTTCCTTTTCAGGTGGATCTTAAAAAATATCCACATTTATTGAGTTTCTAAAATGAGACAACTTAAACTTTTTCCACATTAACTTCTTAAGGCTAGGGGGCAGTATTTTGACGTCCGAATGAAAAGCGTGCCCAAAGTAAACTGCCTGTTACTCAGGCCCAGAAGCTAGGATATGCATATATTTGGATAGAAAACACTCTAAAGTTTCTAAACTGTTAAAATAATGTCTGGGTAAAACAGAACTGATTTGGCAGGCGAAACCTCGAGGACAAACCATCCAGGGAAAAAAATAATTGAGGTCATAGGATTTTCCAATAATTTCTATGGGAAACCCTATTTATTTGGAACCTGGTTGCAGCTCCTATGGCTTCCACTAGATGTCAACAGTCTTTAGAAATTGGTCGATGTTTTTCTTTTGGGAAATGAAGAAGTAGTGCTGTTCTTTGTACGTGTCACTCTGAAGGTCCCTAGTCTTTTGTTGCGCGTGAACAGGAAAGCGCTCCATGTTATTTTTCTTCGGTATTGGAAACAGATTATACCGTCTTAGATTCTATCGATTATTTACATTTTAGGATACCTGAGGTTGGATTAGGAACGTTGTTTGAAATGTTTGGACCAAGTTTATAGGTAACTTATTAGATACTTTGTAGCCATGTTGGGCGAGTTGGAACTGGTGTATTTCTGAGTCAAACACGCCAAATAACTCATACAGCATACTCATGAGTACCACATTTTTGCCTTTCTTTGGCACGTAGGACACTAGAGACGTGTTGGCCGTGAACACAAACTTAGAGGAATTGATAGGCCTGTTCTGTGTACTCATCAGCTGAGGTGGGTGCTCTGGCTTGTTTTTTCGTACCATTCCTACCATCGTCAGTTTCCTTTTGAGGAGCTCCTGTCCCAGCTTGTGTGAAGTAAAAAAGTTATCAGATGACACTCATAGGACATCATGTTACACAATACATGTATGTATGTTTTATATCATGTGATGTTGTGGCCATGGAGTCCCTGTTTCACATCCAGGACAAACCGCATCCCTTTGTTCTTCTCAGGGACTCCTCCAACTGGTTTCCCATATACACTTGGGAAACCAGTTCCACACATATGATGAAGCAGCATCACAGGTAGCCCAGCTCGTGATTTCATATTTTGCGGGTTTAGACAGTATGTACTGCATGAAAGGGCAGGGGCCCCTAAATGACATAAGCTGCTCATGAACAGTAACGTTGGGCCCAGGGTTGTAAAACAGGGGAAGGCGATGCACCCACTTGTCCCACACTGATCTGATTGCAGCTAGCTCGTCTCACTGCCGCCGAGCTGGTCTGGTGTCTCAGTTATCGAAGCGCATAATCATGGAAATAAGTTATCTACCAGTTTCTGCATCCCACAGGGATTCTGTGGATACCCAATTGGATCTGAAAACACCAGCAAGGATAATAACCCCAAAGTACACGTGTAAATGTGTTTGGTCCATCTCCTTCCATCTCTCTCCAAAAACACACCTTCCCTCCAAATTAGTGCAGAATGATTTTCTGGATGGTGTCTGGGATGAACAGTTCAAAAGAAGACTATGTCCTGCACATGAGTAACCGCCATCTGCGTCGGCCCTAGTCGCATCCTTATCACATTGGCAGCCATGCGGGGTGGCTCATTCATTGGGCAAGAAGACCATTCAATTTCAAAAGTTTTTGACATCCATATTTCTCCTCCTGCTGGCTGCTGATGAGCTGGTTGCTGACAGGCTGGTCCTGGGGATGGCTGAGGGTCAATCTCATCCTCTTCTTACAACTCACTATCAGACTCCGAACTGACAGAGACAGACCCTCATATTCAGAAAATTCTTAATCTTTCAAAGTGGAAGACGCTCCTTCCACACTAGCATCTCTCTCCGCAAAAATGATTTATAAGGTCCTCTAAGCAGAGATTATTTTTGCCTTACTGATTGATTGTGGTAAGGAGCCACACATTCAAAGCTATTTATTTGTTGTGTCCCTCCCCCAATTTGCACCTGTCTGTGGTAGATTGTGGGAAAATATTCCACATTGTGCAGGTTCCCGCAAGATATTCTGTAGTTTCACACACTACAAAGGGTAAAGAGTGTGAGAAAAGCACAAGATGGGCAGACAGGCAGGGAGACAGACAGGTTATTGGTACCATGTTGAAAATGCAGGCCCACAGCAAACCTTTTTTTTCATTTTTACTTGTTTTCACCTACACACACACTTTTACACACTTTTATTACCCTTGGGGCCAGTGAACCCGAACATCACAAACTCAGCAAAAAAAGAAACGTCCCTTTTTCAGGACCATGTCTTTAAAAGACAATTCGTAAAAATCCAAATAACTTCACATGTCTTCATTGTAAAGGGTTTAAACACTTTTTCCCATGCTTAATAATTAATGAACATGCACCTGTGGAACAGTTGTTAAGACACTAACAGTTTACAGAGAGTAGGCAATTAAGGTCACAGTTATGAAAAGAGGCCTTTCTACTGTCTCTGAAAATCACCAAAAGAAAGATGCCCAGGGTCCCTGTTCATCTGCGTGAACGTGCCTTAGGCATGCTGCAAAGAGGCATGAGGACTGCAGATGTGGCCAGGGCAATAAATTGCAATGTCTGTACTGTGAGATTCTAAGACAGCGCTACAGGGAGACAAGATGGACAGCTGATTGTCCTCGCAGTGGCAGACCACGTGTAACAACACCTGCACAGGATCGGTACATCCGAACATCACACCTGCGGGACCGGTACAGGATGGCAACAACTGCCCGAGTTACACCAGGAACGCACAATCCCTCCAATGCTTAGACAGTCAGCAATAGGCTGTGAGAGGCTGGTCTGCGGGCTTGTAGGCCTGTTGTAAGGCAGGTCCTCACCAGACATTACCTGCAACAACGTTGCCTATGGGTACAAACCCACCGTCGCTGGACCAGACAGGACTGGTAAAAAGTGCTCTTCACTGACAAGTCGCAGTTTTGTCTCACCAGGGGTGATGGTAAGATTCGCGTTTTTCGTCAAAGGAATGAGCGTTACACCAAAGCCTGTACTCTGGAGCGGGATCGATTTGGAGGTGGAGGGTCCGTCATGGTCTGGGGTGGTGTGTCACAGCATCATCGGACTGAGCTTGTTGAGGGCTAGGGCCATTCCCCCCGGAAATGTCTGGGAACTTGCAGGTGCCTTGGTGGAAGAGTGGGGTAACATCTCACAGCAAGAACTGGCAAATCTGGTGCAGTCCATGAGGAGGAGATGTACTGCAGTACTTAATGCAACTGGTGTCCGCACTAGATACTGACTGTTACTTTTGATTTTGACCCCCCCTTTGTTCAGGGTAACATTATTCCATTTCTGTTAGTCACATGTCTATAGAACTTATTTAGTTTATGTCTCAGTTGTTGAATCTTGTTATGTTCATACAAATATTTACATTTTAAATTTGCTGAAAATAAACACAGTTGACAGTGAGAGGACGTTTATTTTTATGCTGAGTTTATGTAATATAAATGTGTAGGGGGATGTACGGTGTGCACTCAATGAAAATGTGTTATTTTACATGTTCTTCATAGAAAATGAGTCAAGGCCAATGAGTCTCAGGTTAATACAAATATTAATTGCATTTGTCTTTTGGTAAACCTTGAAAATGGCTCCGACAGACACGAAAAGCACACAAGGGTTTTTGCTAAGAAAAGGGGAATTTTTTTTTTTCTCACACAAAATGACTTCTTTATTTATTTTAGGTTTAAGGAAGTAAGTAGGTGGCATTCTTTGTTGTAGAGCTATGAACATTATTTATTTGGTTAAGATGAGTCGAATGAGTTAAACATCACAACATTGCAATTATTTTGAAAAAATATCTGTCAAATAATTTGCATTCATTGAAATCTGGTCACAATGGATACGATTATGTGTAGATACAACTGCTAGAAAGTACAATCAGAATGTGGACAAAGGACGCATTTTAGCTCTAGTTAAACATATATGTATTTTAAATGTACCCAATCAATCCAATCATTTATGAATTATTTAATTAATCCATTCATTCATCAGAAACCTCAGAGAGGTGTCCAGCAGTCTGGTGTGTAACCTGGAGAAGAAGAGAGTTGTTGAATGTCAGTCCAATAAATAATATCAGACTGCTGAGGTGGGTGGGCGAGAAGATCAAGAAGTTCATAGACTTTGGAGTTGTCAAATGCGTCGAACAATCTAACTGTGAAACTTCAGGATGCTGTCCGGAAGATGAACACCACAGCTAAGAACGCTGAGGAGAGTATCGACCTGGTGATGGCCGTTCCAGAGAGCAGTCCCGGTACTATAGGTCACCCTGGTCATCATTACCCCTACCCTGTTCCTCAGATAATACTTCTTCAACCTCAAGTACAGTGGTTCCTCCTGTAAAAGTTGCGACCTTACACCGCGGGACTTAGAGGTACCCAGGGTCACTGCTCCAGACCACCGCAAGGGGGAGTTAGAACAGAACTGTACTCATTATGCATTTGGGTCCCAAGGTTTTTATATGACCAATCATATTGAGTGGTTCCAATGATGAATTTGACGTGAGCCACCCGTCGCTGGTGACTTTCTTCAGCAAACATTACGGTAGAAGCAAATGTACATAATTATAACGTCTTAATGAGTCAAGCAAAACATTTACAATTGAGAGGAATATGTTAGTTAGTTTAGAGACAAACAATGTGCTTTTTCTTTTAGCATGAAGTTAATTTACGAAAATCGCTATTTAGCAAGTTAGCTGACTAGCTAACATTAGCCAGCTAGCTAGCTAGTGTTAGCTAGTGTAACATTTGCTAGGTAGTGTTATAACATGATTATTGGGGCAGCAGGTAGCCTAGTAGTTAGAGTGCTGGGCCAGTAACCGAAACGTCGAATGCCCGAGCTGACAAGGTAAAAATCTGTCCTTCTGCCCCTGAACAAGGCAGTTAACCTGTTGAGGATGGGGGCGCTGTTGTGGCTATTTATGCTAATCGTGTAATTTTTTGAAACGGCTTCCCACAAAGTTCTTGATCGTACAATATGCATATTATTATTATTATTGGATAGAAAACAGTCTATAGTTTCTATAGGAGTTGAAATTTTGTCTCTAAGTGGAACAGAGCCCATTCTACAGCAATTTCCCTGACATGGATTCAGATTTCAGAAATGTTGGCCACTGCTCTGGAGTCAGTTAAAAGGGCACTGTTATTGATATGACTATACGGACACTGCTTACGTCTTCCCCTGGATGTCTTTACGTGATGACGATTTGAATCAGGTCGATTGCGCGTTCACAGGCACTATAAATTAAAAAACCCTGAGGCTAGTCAGTCTTTTGGAGCTGCGTCAAGCGCCTAGAGGCCACCGACCCGCACCTGTTCCAAGCATTAGTGGAGGGAGTAATATTACTCGGGTCATGTTTCTACTCGTTATGGGAGTTAAAAACATCATAAGGTAGTTAATTTAAAGCGTTTTATAGCAATTTATATCCGTTTAGTGCGATTTTGGGACATTTATTTCTGAAACGCTGTGAGTTGCTGGGCACGCTTCCAGTTCATCCCGAACGCAGTTGGCATTTCCACATGGCAAGAGGACAGCTTTCCACCAAAAGACGATTGGACCCAAGAAAGGATCCTTTGCCCAAGATACCGATGGAAGAACAGCTCAAAGTAGGACATTTTTATTATGATAAATCGTGTTTCTGTCGAAAAGTGTTAGTGGCTTCGGACGCCATGTTTTTTGACGTAGCTTCGCTTGGCGCAAGCTGTATTGAAAAGTAAGGATAATTTAAAAAATGTAATTCCGCGATTGTATTAAGAATTAAATTGTCTATCAATCCCTGTCCACCCTATATTTTTTAGTCACGTTTATGAGTATTTATGTATAAGAGTAGATCACTGTCTAAGTGGCGCACAGACTTTTTCTGACCAGCTGAGCTACATTTCACATTGTCTAACCATGATTTTGGTGGCTAAATATAAACATTTTCGATCAAACTCTATATGGATTGTGTAATATGATGTTACAGGAGTGTCATCTGAAGAATTCTGAGAAGGTTAGTGAAAAAATTAATATATTTTGGCGATGTTTACTTTTATCGCTCACTTTGGCTAGAATCAATGCTGGGCTGCTATGTGCTATGTGCTATGCTAATATAACGATTTATTGTGTTTTCGCTGTAAGACACTTAGAAAATCTGAAATATTGTCTGTATTCACAGGATCTGTGTCTTTCGATTCGTGTATGCTGTGTATTTTTACGAAATGTTTGATGATTAGTAAGTAGGTAAACACGTTGCTCTAAGTAGTTTTTCTATTCCATTTGTGACGGTGGGTGCAATTGTAAACTATGATATCTACCTGAAATATGCACTTTTTTCTAACAAAACCTATCCCATACCATAAATATGTTATCAGACTGTCATCTGATGAGTTTTTTTATTGGTTAGGGGCTATAAATATCTTAGTTTAGCCGAATTGGTGATAGCTACTGGTGTTGGTGGACAAATAAAAGATGGTGGATTATGCTAATGTGTTTTTAGGTAATAGATGTACATCTTTACATATTGTGTCTTCCCTGTAAAACATTTTAAAAATCGGACATGTTGACTGGATTCACAAGATCTGTGTCTTTCATTAGCTGTATTGGACTTTAATGTGTGAAAGTTAAATATTTTAAAAAAATATTGTTTTTGAATTTCGCGGCACTGGTTTTTCAGTGGGGGTGGGGGGGGAGTGCCGCTAGCGGCACTCTCATCCTAGACAGGTTAACCCACTGTTCCCCGGTATGTCGTCATTGTAAACAAGAATTTGTTCTTAACTGACTTGCCTAGTTAAAACAATATCCCAGAAAGCAGGTGGGAACAGAGAACCCTTAAGTATGATCCCCAATTAGCGACAACGAACATCAGCTGCCTCTAATTGGGAACCATACTAAGAGCACAAACATAGAAATGAAAAGACTAGAACACCCCCTAGTCACGCCCTGCCCTACAACACCATAGAGAACCAAGGGCTCTCTATGGTCAGGGCGTGACAGAGCCAGTTTGCTCTGTTCTGTGAAGGGAGTAGTACACAGCGTTGTATGAGAGCTTCAGTATCTTGGCAATTTCTCGCATGGAAAAGCCATCACTTCTCAGAACAGAGTTTCAGAAGAAAGTTCTTTGTTTCTAGCCATTTTGAGCCTGTACTGAATCCATAAATCCTGATGCTCCAGATACTAAACTAGTCTAAAAAAGGCTAGTTTTATTGCTTCTTTAATCAGAACAGTTTTCAGATATGCTAACATAATTGCAAAAGGGTTTTCTAATGATCAATTAGCCTTTTAAAATGATAAACTTGGATTAGCTAACACAACGTGCCATTGGAACACAGGTTGCTGATAATGGACCTCTGTACGTCTATGTAGATATTATACAAAAAATCAGCCGTTTCCAGCTACACTAGTCATTTACAACATTATCAATGTCTACACTATATTTCTGATCAATTTGATGTAATTTTAAATCGCCAAAAAATAAAATAAATGATTTTCTTTCTAAATCAAGGACATTTCAAAGTGACCCCAAACTTTTGAATGGTAGCGTATATAAAATAACTTAACCTATGCACGTTTGATACCCATGCCGGCCGCCACCAGGAGACCCATGAGGTGGTTTTTGGTTTTGATTTAGAATCCTCTATATGTAATTATTGGTGGAGAGTCAGGTCATATTTTTTTATATGCTGTAGGCCTACAATAGGCGACATGAGTCTCACTAGTGTTGAGTATAGGGGGTGCTGTTCCGCATTAGCATTTTTTGGTCTCCAAATTAAACTGCCTCGTGCTCAATTCTTGATCGTACAATATGCATATTATTGTTATTATTGGATAGAAAACACTTTCTAGTTTCTATAGCCGTTGGAATTTTGTCTCTGAGTGGTACAGAACTACTTCTACAGCACTTTTCCTGACAGGGAGTCAGATTTCAGAAATTTTTACCCCTGATCTGGGGTCGGTTTTAAGGTGCCAGTAGATGCTATAGAGAAACCGACACTGCCTACGTCTTCCTCTGGGTGTCAGTACGTCATCACGCTTTGAATGGAGTCGATTGCACAATCAGAGCCACTATAAAACAAGAAGACGTGGAAGTACAGTCTTTTCCCTTCGCGCGTTTTACGCAAGATGAACATCGGACTTGCCTCTTTCCAAATGGTTGTTTAGACAGTGATATTTCTCCGGTCATGTTTTTAGTCGTTATAGTTGTTAAAAACATCATAATGTAGTTAATTTGAACCGTTTTATAGCAATTTATATCCGTTTAGTGCGATTTTGAGGAATTTCTTTGTCGTGCACTTTGAAGCTTTGGTCACGTTTCGGGGTCTCGGTCGATGTTAGTGGACATTTCGAAGGACAGAGAACATCTATCGACCAAAAGAAGATTAGACCCAAGAAAGGATACATTGCCCAAGAATCTGATGGAAAATCACCACATAGTAAGAAATATTTAATATGATAAATCGTTGTTCTGTCGAAATATTTTAAACGCATAATCCGCCATTTTGTTTGTTATAGCTTCTCTTGGCGAACGCTGTATAAGAAAGTAAGGATCATTTTAGAAATGTAAATCAGCGATTGCATTAAGAACTAATTTGTCTTTCGATTCCTGTCAACCCTGTATTTTTTAGTCAAGTATATGATTAGCTTTCGATTAAACTAGATCACTCTGAAAGATGACGTCCGACATTTTGAGGCTTGATTTCCTAGTATTTTCATTGTGTAACCACGGTTTTGTATGGCTAAATATGCACATTTTCGAACAAACTGTATATGTATGTTGTAAAATGATGTTACAGGAGTGTCATCGGAAGAATTCTGAGAAGGTTAGTGAAAAAATTAATATATTTTGGCGATGATTACGTTATAGCTCTCTTTGGCTTGAATCGATGCTCTGGTAACGTTTTCACATGTGGTATGCTAACTTATCGATTTATTGTGTTTTCGCTGTAAAACGCTTAGAAAATCTGAAATATTGTCTGGAATCACAAGATCTGGGTCTTTCCATTGCTATGCTTTGTCTATTCTTATGAAATGTTTTATTAAGAGTAAATTGGTCATACACGTTGCTCTCTATAGTAATTCTAGTCGTGTTGTGATGGTCGGTGCAATTGTAAACTGTGATTTCTACCTGAAATATGCACTTTTTTCTAACAAAACCTATCCTATACCATAAATATGTTATCAGACTGTCATCTGATCAGGTTTTTTATTGGTTATTGGCTATCAATATCTTAGTTTAGCCGAATTGGTGATAGCTACTGGTGGAGAGAAAAAATGGTGGACAAAGAAATTGTGTATTTTGCTAACGTGTTTAGCTAATAGATTTACATATTTTGTCTTCCCTGTAAAACATTTTAAAAATCTGAAATGGTGGCTTTATTCACAAGATCTGTATCTTTCATCTGGTGTCTTGGACTTGTGATTTAATGATATTTAGATGCTACTATCTACTTGTGAAGCTATGCTAGCTATGCTAATCAGTGTGTAGGGGGGTGGGGGGTGATCCCGGACCCGGGGTAGAGGCTCATGAAAGGTTAACCTGTTTGGGCTGCAGGGGCAGTATTGAGTAGCTCTGATAAAAGGTGCCCATTTCAAACGGCCTCGTACTCAATTCTTGCTCGTACAATATGCATATTATTATTACTATTGGATAGAAAACACTCTCTAGTTTCTAAAACCGTTTGAATTATATCTGTGAGTAAAACAGAACTCATTTGGCAGCAAACTTCCTGACCAGGAAGTGGAAAGTCTGAAAACAATGCTCTGTTCTAGGGCCTGCCTATATATGGGCATGATACGTATTAGTATACATGCACGTCATACACCTTCCACTAGAGGTCAAGAGGCAGTGAGAGAAGAAATGGGGTGTTTATCTTGGTCTGAGGTGGAATAAATCCTCTTGGAATGACGTGTCACCCATTTCCTTTTTTCTGGAAAGCGCGAGGATGGACCTGGAATTGCCTTCTGGAAAGCTGTCGTTATAGGCGACTACTATCTCCGGCTTTGATTTTATTTGATACATGTGACAATATCATCGTAAAGTATGTTTTTTCAATATAGTTTTATTAGATTATTGAAATTTATTCGGGACGTTAGGCGTGTTGCGTTCAGGAAGGAGAGCTTCGCGCCACTTGGCGAGTGTGCTTGCTAATTCAAGAGGGACAAAGGACGTTCTAAAACCAAACAACGATTGTTCTGGACAAAGGACCTCTTGTACAACATTCTGATGGAAGCTCATCAAAAGTAGGACCCATTTTATGATGCTATTTCATATATCTGTCGAACTGTGTACTATTAGCTTTGCGCCCAGGTTTTGGGCACGCTCTCGCCATAACGTAAGCTTTATGTCGTAATGAAGTTATTTTTAGAATTCTAACACTGCGATTGCATTAAGAACTAGTGTATCTATCATTTCCTATACAACATGTATTTTTTTGTAATGTTTATGAATAGTTATTTGGTCAGAATAGGTGAGAGTCTAATAGAAATATCCGCACATTCTGGGAAAAAGATGCTACGTTAGCACAATGTATAACCACTGATTTCAGCTCTAAATATGCACATTTTCGAACAAAACATAAGTGTATGTATAACCTGATGTTATAGGACTGTCATCTGATGAAGTTTATCAAGGTTAGTCAACAATTATATATCTTTTGCTGGTTTGTTACGATCGCTAACGTGCCTTGATGAATGAATGCGGTAGTGTGGTAGGCTATTGTAGTAAGCTAATATAATGGTATATTGTGTTTTCGCTGTAAAACACTTAAAAAATCGGAAATATTGGCTGGATTCACAAGATGTTTGTCTTTAATTTGCTGTACACCATCGATTTTTCGAAATGTTTTATGATGAGTATTTAGGTATTTCACGTTGGTCTCTATAATTACTCTGGCTGCTTCGGTGCAATTTTTGACGGTAGCTGTGATGGTAGCTGCAATGTAAAACTGATTTATACCTCAAATATAGGGCGCGAATTTCAAAAGATATTTTTTAGAAATATTTAACTTTCACACATTAACAAGTCCAATACAGCAAATGAAAGATAAACATCTTGTGAATCCAGCCAACATGTCCGATTTTTTAAATGTTTTACAGCGGAAACACCACGTATATTTATGTTAGCTCACCACCAAATAGAAAAAAGCACAGACATTTTTCACAGCACAGGTAGCATGCACAAAACCAACCAGACTAACCAAGAAACAACTTCATCAGATGACAGTCTTATAACATGTTATACAATAAATCTATGTTTTGTTCGAAAAATGTGCATATTTGAGGTATAAATCATAGTTTTACATTGCAGCGAAGCAGCTAGAACAATTACAGAGACCAAATTGAAATACCTAAATAGTCATCATAAAACATTTATGAAAAATACATGGTGTACAGCAAATGAAAGACAAACATCTTGTGAATCCAGACAATATTTCCGATTCTTTAAGTGTTTTACAGCATTATATTAGCTTACCACAATAGCCAAAAACACAACCCATTTATCAGCAGCAAAAGTTAGCGATCGCAAGAAAACAGCAAAAGATATATAATTTTTCACTAACCTGGACAAACTTCATCAGATGACAGTCCTATAACATCAGGTTATACAATACACTTATGTTTTGTTCGAAAATGTGCATATTTAGAGCTGAAATCCGTGGTTATACATTGTGAAAACTTAGCATCTTTTTCCCAGAATGTCCGGATATATTTCTGACACTCACCTATTCTGACCAAATAACTAATCATAAACGTTACTAAAAAATACTTGTTGTACAGCAAATGATAGATACACTAGTTCTTAATGCAATCGCCGTGTTAGAATTCTAAAAATAACTTCATTACGATATACAGCTTACGTTATAGCGACACAGCGCCAAAACTCAAGGCGGAAAACACAACAACACATTTTCTACAGAAATAGGAAATAACATCATAAATGGGTCCTACTTTGGTTGAGCTTCCATCAGAATCTTGTACAAGTGGTCCTTTGTCCAGAACAATCGTTGTTTGGATTTAGAATGTCCTTTTTCCGCGTGGAAAAAGTGGCGCGAACCTGTACATCGTCAACAAACGTAGAGAACGGAACACGCCAAAACTCCCGAAAAAATGTCAATAATGGCTAAAAAGCACGCTATTTATCCAAAAGTGAAAATGCTGCCCCCTATCCTAGAGAAGTTAACGGCAGACTCAATAGCCTTGGCTTCTCAAATGACTGCCTCGCCTGGTTCACCAACTACTTCTCAGATAGAGTTCAGTGTGTCAAATCGGAGGGCCTGTTGTCTGGACCTCTGGCAGTCTCTATGGGTGTGTCACTGTGTTCATTTCTCGGGCTGAATCTTTTCTCTATACAGTGGGGAGAACAAGTATTTGAAACACTGGCGATTTTGCAGGTTTTCCTACTTACAAAGTATGTAGAGGTCTGTCATTTTTATCATAGGTACACTTCAACTGTGAGAGACAAAAACCCAGAAAATCACATTGTATGATTTTTAAGTAATTAATTAGCAAGGAGGAGCACTGCCAGAGCCCTGCAAAATGACCTCCAGCAGGCCACAAATGTGCATGTGTCTGCTCAAACGGTCAGAAACAGACTCCATGAGGGTGGTATGAGGGCCCGACGTCCACAGGTGGGGGTTGTGCTTACAGCCCAGCACCGTGCAGGACGTTTGGCATTTGCCAGAGAACACCAAGATTGGCAAATTCGCCACTGGCGCCCTGTGCTCTTCACAGATGAAAGCAGGTTCACACTGAGCACGTGACAGACATGACAGTCTGGAGACGCCGTGGAGAACTTTCTGCTGCCTGCAACATCCTCCAGCATGACCGGTTTGGCGGTGGGTCAGTCATGGTGTGGGGGTGGCATTTCTTTGTGGGGCCGCACAGCCCTCCATGTGCTCGCCAGAGGTAGCCTGACTGCCATTAGGTACCGAGATGAGATCCTCAGACCCCTTGTGAGACCATATGCTGACACATGCACATTTGTGGCCTGCTGGAGGTCATTTTGCAGGGCTCTGGCAGTGCTCCTCCTTGCACAAAGGTGGAGGTAGCGGTCCTGCTGCTGGGTTGTTGCCCTCCTACGGTCTCCTCCACGTCTCCTGATGTACTGGCCTGTCTCCTGGTAGCGCCTCCATGCTCTGGACACTACGCTGACAGACACAGCAAATCTTCTTGCCACAGCTCGCATTGATGTGCCATCCTGGATGAGCTGCACTACCTGAGCCACTTGTGTGGGTTGTAGACTCCGTCTCATGCTACCACTAGAGTGAAAGCACCGCCAGCATTCAAAAGTGATCAAAACATCAGCCAGGAAGCATAGGAACTGAGAAGTGGTCTGTGGTAACCACCTGCAGAACCACTCCTTTATTGGGGGTGTCTTGCTAATTGCCTATAATTTCCACCTTTTGTCTATTCCATTTGCACAACAGCATGTGAAATTTATTGTCAATCAGTGTTGCTTCCTAAGTGGACAGTTTGATTTCACAGAAGTGTGATTGACTTGGAGTTACATTGTGTTGTTTAAGTGTTCCCTTTATTTTTTTGAGCAGTGTATTTATATGTACATATTCTTATTCATTCCTTTACACTTGTGTGTATAAGGTAGTTGTTGTGAAATTGTTAGGTTAGATTACTTGTTAGATGTTACTGCATGGTCGGAACTAGAAGCACAAGCATTTCGCTACACTCACATTAACATCTGCTAACCATGTGTATGTGACAAATACAATTTGAATTGATTTATACAACGTCATATCATATTAGCTTCATTTAACATATCATACTGGCTTCATATAACGTCATATCATATTAGCTTCATATCATATTAGCTTCATATCATATTAGCTTCATATCATATTGGCTACATATAACATCATATCATATTAGCTTCATATAACATCATATAATATTAGCTTCGTATAACATCTTATATTAGTTTCATATAACTTAATAACATACACTACATGACCAAAGGTTTGTGGACACATGCTCGTCAAACATCTCATTCCAAAATCATGGGCATTAATATGGAGTTGGTCCCCCCTTTGCTGATATAACAGCCTCCACTCTTCTGGGAAGGCTTTCAGCTACAAGTTCATTAGTGAGGTCGGGCATTGATGTTGGGCGATTAGGCCTGGCTCGTGGTCAGCGTTCCGATTCTTCCCAAAGGTGTTCGATGGGGTTGAGTTCAGGGCTCTGTGCAGGCCATTCAAGTTCTTCCACACCGATCTCGACAAACCATTTCTGTATGGACCCCGGTTTTTGCATGGGGGCATTGTCATTTTGAAACAGGAAAGGGCCTTCCCCAAACTGTAGCCACAAAGTTGGAAGCATAGAACTGTCTAGAATGTCATTGTATGCTGTAGCGTTAAGATTTACCTTCACTGGAACTAAGGAGCCTAGTCCAAACCATGAAAAACAGCCTCAGACCATTATTTTTCCAACTTTATAGTACTATGCATTGGAGCAGGTAGCGTTCTGCTGGCATCCGCCAAACCAACCTGTAAGCAATGGGTGTGGCTGAAATACGTAGCAGAATCCCCTAAATTGAAGGGTTGTCCACATTCTTTTGTGTTTCAACTTAGTGTATCAACTTTCTTTACCTCTGGCGGTTTCGGGGTCGGGCAGGCAGAGGTCAAGGATCCAGGGTGGTGTGACAAGGTACATAAACGGCAGGCAGGCTCAGGGCAGGCAGAATGGTCAAAACCGGGAAAACTAGAAAACAGGAACTAGAAACAGACAGGCGCAAGGAGAAAAACACTGGTAGACTTGACGAACAAAACGAACTGGCAACAGACAAACCGAGTACACAGGTATAACTACAAAGGGGATAATGGGGAAGATGGGCGACACCTGGAGGGGGGTGGAGACAAGCACAAAGACAGGTGAAACAGATCAGGGTGTGACAGTATATTGTATTTGTAGTTAATTTCTTTGTCAATTATTATTAAAAACTGAATTAATTTACAGAAGTATTCAGTCCCTTTACTCAGTACTTTGTTGAAGCACCTTTGGCAGCGATTACAGCCTCGAGTCTTCTTGGGTATGACACTACAAGCTTGGAACACCTGTATTTGGGGAGTTTCTCCCATTTTTCTCTGCTGATCCTCTCAAGCTCTGTCAGGTTGGATGGGGAGCGTTGCTGCACAGATATTTTCAGGTCTCTCCAGAGATGTTCGATCGGGTTCACATCCGGGCTCTGGCTGGGCCACTCAAGAACATTCAGAGACTTGTCCCGAAACCGTTGTCTTGGCTGTGTGCTTAGGGTCGTTGTTCTGTTGGAAGGTGAACCTTCGCCCCAGTCTGAGGTACTTAGTGCTCTGGAGCAGGTTTTCATCAAGGAACTCTCTGTACTTTGCTCCGTTCATCTTTGCCTCAATCCTGTCTAGTCTCCCAGTTCCTGCAGCTGAAAAACATCCCCTCATCATGATACTACCACCACCATGCTTCATTGTAGGGATGGTGCCAGGTTTCCTCCAGACGTGACACTTGGCATTCAGGCCAAAGAGTTCAATCTTGGTTTCATCAGACCAGAGAACCTTGTTTCTCATGGTCTAAGACTCTTTAGGTGCCTTTTGGCAAACTCCAAGAGGGCTGTCATGTGCCTTTTACTGAGGAGTGGCTTCCGTCTGGCCACTCTACCATAAAGGCCTGATTTGGTAGAGTGCTGCAGAGATGGTTGTCCTTCTGTAAGGTTATCCCATCTCCACAAAGGAACTCTAGAGCTCTGTCATAGTTACCATTGGTTTCTTGGTCACCTCCCTGACCAAGGCCCTTCTCCCACCATGGCTCAGTTTGGCCAGGCGGCCAGCTCTAGGAAGAGTATTGGTGGTTCCAAACGTCTTCCATTTAAGAATCAAGGAGTCCGCTGTGTTCTTGGGGACCTTCAATGCTGCAGATATGTTTTGGTACCCTTCCCCAGATCTGTGCCTCCACACAATCCTGTCTCGGACCTCTACGGACAACTCCTTCGACCTCATGGCTTGGTTTTTGCTCTGACATGCACTGTCAACTGTGAGACAGATGTGTGCCTTTCCAAATCATGTCCAATCAGGTTTTACCGCAGGTGGACTCCAATCAAGTTGTAGAAACATCTCAAGGATGATCAATTCAATGGAATCAGGATGCACCTGAGCTCAATTTCGAGTCTCATTGCAAAGCGTCTAAATACTTGTATATAAGGTATTTCTGTTTTTAGTTTTTATTTATTTGCCAACATTTCTAAAAACTGTTTTTGCTTTGTCATTATGGGGTATCGTGTGTAGATTGCTTAGGAAATGTTTTATTTAATACATTTTAGAATAAGGCTGTAACGTAACAAAATGTGGAAAAAGTCAAGGGGTCTGAATACTTTCCGAAGGCACTGTTACATATCACACTAGCTTCATATAACGTCATATCATATCAACCTCATTTAACATAATTTCATAGTAGCTTCATAAAGTCAAATCATATTAATTTCATATACTTCCAAAAAACGTCATATCGTATCACCTTCATATATAAGTTCATACCATATTAGCTTCATATAACGTCATATCATATCAATTTCATGTAATGTCATATCATATTAGATTCATTTAACTACATATCAAATCAACTTCAGATAACTACATATCATATTAGCTTCATTTAACATCTTATATTAGCTTCATATAACTTAACATGAAATCAACTTTCTTTAGCTCTGAAGTTGCATTCTAGTCATTGTTGTGTCGTTGGTACCATTATTGCGATGACGATTATTTTATCAAATCAATTAACGATGTTTAATTATTCAATTACTCATGTAACAATTAACTCATTAGCAATCTTGGGGCACCACGGAAAAAGTTTGGTTCATGAGTTATCGTTTTCCGAATGAACACTACAGATCTAAATATATTGTTATCATCTTAGTCATCCATTAATTCTGATTTACCTCATCAGTCTCATAATCAACGTCATATAAATCTGCACGAACACTAGTCTCCATGATGAATCGGTAAAACACAAATTGGCTTAATTATTTATTTACTAACTAAATATTCACACAGAATTACATAAACACACACAAACAGGATAGATGATATATTGGTTACTAACATGATGCAATGAAAGTTCCCTATTGGACTTAACCAATATGACGGCTTGTTACACAAAATGGTGGATTTAAAAGAGAGGGAAAGGGAGAGACAAAGGAATTCAACTATCGTACATACAGCTGATAACTATGCTCATGGAAATGCGAATACTTTGCACATGAACGGCCGTTCATTCGAAATAATTCCAATGTAGATATTTACGTGTGTATGTCTTTGCTGTCTCTGTTGTAAACACTCGATCCATCTACGGGGAGTAATTCGACAGTCTCTGGATGTGTGGTTGTCCACCAGAGGTCACCATGTCCTTTGTAGCTTCTCTGTCTCGGACTGTCTGTTAAAACGAATCTTCCAGAGGTTTACCAATGTCGTTTCATAGAGGTATCTATAGTGGTGAGAGTAAATTGTTCTTTGTCTTCTCATCTTCGGTCGAGTTTACTAGACTAAAGTACTTAAACAGTTGCAGACTGAATGTTCCTGTGTCGTACCTTTCAGCTCACGCTGTCACGCTATTCTAATAAGTCTAAACATTTTACACATCCAGCTTACCGTCCGTGTGCTGGTCTAGAAGAGTCTAACCATTTCAAAGTGTGGATGATCCTCCCGTTCTCTGGTCTCTATTTAAATGGCAACCATTTCAACATGTAGCCACAGCTACACGTTGAAATTGTTTCTGGTCTAATATGTTAATTCTTCAGCGAGTCCTTTTAAGCACTCGACTTGGAGGGCGGTCTTAGTCACGTTGCTACAAGGTCTGGGCTCACGTGGGCGTGGTTACTGACTGGGTAAAACTTGACATGAAAAACCATCCTCTCGTTTAGAAGGCTAAACTCGCATTTCATCTTCTCACAAAAAGTTTCATGTTTAATCTTATAAATTCCACAACATTTAGATGTAAATCTGATAACTGGGACATATACATTTGTAGAGTTACCGTTATTTGGTTATACCGTCCTCAATGATATCACAAACAACAACTTATTTGACATGATTATAGTTTCAAGCCCCACCAAGCATTTATCACCTTACTTGTGTTAGGAATATTGTGTCATTCTCCACTTTTATAGAGGGGGCGCTGTAGAGTGGACCCACTGTAACCTGATCCTTCGGATCCTCACAGGAGAGTCATGACATCATTCATTGAAATGGTTACATAATGTGAAGTGATGGCTTATTCTTTATTTTATTGCAGAAAAGCTTCTGTTCTTCCGCACTGCAAAGGAGAAGGATATGCTTCTCACCTAAAATTTAAGATATCCAAAACAGTGATAATCTGGGAAATGTAGCTTTGTCATGCATTCAGGCAATCACCTGTAGACCTACTTAAAGACCTAGTACTACATTCAATAAAAACAATGGCATTGCTATTTTGTGTAAATGTTGCACAAAGAACAACAGTTTATTCTAATCGCGGTGAATATGTCTTGTATTAAAAAACAATTTGTATAGTTAGTGTGTGAATCATTTTGTTGTACAAAGGATATTTGCTCTGAACTAATAAACGTTATTAAATAAATAATTTAAGATAAAAAAAGCCATAAACTGATTCAACTTTATTAAAACTATCACAAGTTGTTATGGAATTAATGTTTTAAGTACAGTGTACCAACTTCTGAGATACTAAATCTCTCTTATGTGTATTTTAATAAACAGAGTAAACTTGTATATGATTCAAATTTTGAGTACATTATGATAAGTATTGTAAATACACATGTGTCCCTGGGTGGGATCAAACCATGCCTCAAAAACGGTAGAAAAGGTCAAATGAGGTCACCAAAATCGTGCTACCAAAATCGTGCTAAAATACACAACTGTCCCCCCATGGATTCTCAACACTACATTAAATAAGACTGAGGAACTGAGAGTTCAGAGAGAAGATTGCACAGGGTGCTCCAAGCCCCCAATGAATCATCAGGACGTCAGTTCAACAAAAGTTCCTACACTGGGGGGAGAGACAAGAGAGCCCAACAGTTACAGGCTTTTTTTTTTTTCATTTGTTTTGAGGTTGGACTTTTAGCACGTATAGCATTTTAGCACGTAGGGCGCACAGATTGGAGTCACCCCGTTAGTCATTATGTGTTACACCTGTGCTGGCTGCCATCTCGTTAGAGGGAAGGTGTTTCACCTGTTTTGGCCCAGGTGCTATTTAGGAGTGGCTGGTCCAGTGCTCCAGTGGAGCATGAGAGATGTTGGGGAGAACTTTACTTCAGCTGAGGTGTGATTTCAAACTCAATCTATATAAGTTTTATAGAAGTCCGACTTTTGGTTTCCCCTGTTTTGCTCCATATTCTTTTTACTCGCTATCTTAAGAGGTTGTGGATATCTATTTTAGTATGCCTTACTAGTGGCTTTGCCAACTTTCAGTGAGCACCCACATGGGTGGCTTTCTGAACCCATGTTTAACCCCTTTCTGTTTTGTTTGGCTGTCAATAATTTCCTTTGTTCTTTCCCTTTTGTTGTGAGCGACGTTGCGTTTGTTTTGTGGAAAGTAACAAAATGGGTGGTCATCCGGGATTTTGTTTCCCATGAGTATGGTAGTCCCTCCAGTCCCCTACTCTGAAGCTCTGCTGTGCCTCAAATGAGTGTTCAAAATACACTTTTGGGTAGAGTTTGTCACTGACATCGAACTTGAGGGGTTATACGTTTGGTGAAATAATTTTGAAAGTAGCAGAATCACACAAGCTAATAAAATAAAGCCATGGACTTTAAGTAAGAAGCATTTGTGGAAAACCCTACATGGGAGACGCTAGATAAATGTACAAGGGTGAATCTGCTCGTCAAGGTGGCATTATGACATCAAGGTGGCATTATGACATCAAGGTGGCATTATGACGATCCTAAAGTAGTAGAGTTGGTGTTGTTTTGGTGGAGGAGGAAATCCTTCCAGAGAGGGAGGCTGATGAAATGGGTCCTATGGGAGGTAGAGTACATCCTGTAGATGTACAACTAAGGGAGTTAGAACTAAAGGCAAAGTTGGAGCAACATAAATTTGAGCCCGAGGGAAAATAATGAAAACGTGCAGCCAAACTATAACAAGAACGGGTGCATGTCATTCGATTTTAAAAGAGATGGAGTTGGAAGTACAACAAAGGGAGAGCAATCTGGACGCACTCTGAATCCAGTCAGGTCATCCAGAGTTTGAGCCGAGTTGAAACAACCGACTTGTACCGCATTTCAATTATAAGGAGGTGGATGTAGAGTACCCGCCACCTACTCATTCCAGGGTTTTCTTTCATTTTAATATTTTCTACATTGTAGAATAATAGTGAAGATATTAAAATTATGAAATAACATTTATGAAATCATGTAGAAACCAAAAGTGTTAAACAAATCTAAATATATTAGAGAGTCTTTAAAGTAGCCACCCTTTGCCTTGATGACAGCTTTGCACATTCTTGGCATTCTCACAACCAGCTTCATGAGGAATGCTTTTCCAATAGTCTTGAAGGAGTTCCCACATATGTTGAGCACTTGTTGGCTTAATTTCTTTCACTCTGCAGTCTAACTTATCCCAAACCAGCTCAATTGGGTTGAGGTCAGGTGATTGTGGAGGCCAGGTCATCTGATGTAGCACCATCACCCTCCTTGATCAAGTAGCCCTTACACAGCCTTGATGTGTTTTGGGCCATTGTCCTGTTTTAAAAACAAATTATAGTCCCACTGACCAGATGGGATTGTGTGTCGCTGCACAATGCTGTGGTAGCCATGCTGGTTACGTGTGCCTTGAATTCTAAATAAGTCACTGACAGGGTCACCAGCAAAGCACCCACCAAACCTCCTCCATGCTTCACGGTGGGAAACACAAATGCAGAGATCATCCTTTCACCTACTCTGCGTCTCACAAAGACACAACGGTTGCAAACAATCTGAAATTTGGACTCTTCAGACCAAAGGACAGATTTCCACTGGTCTAATGTCCATTGCTTGTTTTTCTTGGCCCAAGAAAGTCTCTTCTCATTGGTGTCCTTTAGTAGTGGTTTGTTTGCAGCAATTTGACCATGAAGGCCAATTTCAAGCAGTCTCCTCTGAACAGTTGATGTTGAGATGTGTCTGTTACTTGAACTCTGTGGCATTTATTTAGGCTGCAATCTGAGGTGCAGCTAACTCTAATGAACTTATCCTCTGCAGCAGAGGTAACACTGGGTCCCTGTGGCGGTCCTCATGAGAGCTAGTTTATCATAGCGCTTGATGGTTTTTGTGACTGCACTTAAACTTTGAAAGTTTTTGAAATGTTCCGTATTCTCTGACCTTCATGTCTTAAAGTAAAGGTGGACTGTCATTTATCTTTGCTTATTTGAGCTGTTCTTACCATAATATGGACTTGGTCTTCTACCAAATAGGGCTATCTTCTGTATGCCACCCCACTTTGTCACAACACAACCGATTGGCCCAAATGCATAAAGAAATTCCACAAATGTACTTTTAATAAGGCACACCTGTTAATTTAAATGCATTCCAGGTGACTAACTCGTGAAGCTGGTTGAGAGAATGCCAAAAGTGTGCAAAGCTGTCAAAGCAAAGGGTGGCTGCTGTACTTTGAAGAATCTCAAATATAAAATATTTTGATTTGTTTAACACTTTTTGGGGGTTACTACATGATGCCATACGTTTAATAGTTTTGATGTCTTCACTATTATTCTGCAATGTAGAAAATAGTAATAATAAAGAAAATCGCTCGTTTGAGTAGGTGTGTCAACGTTTGACTGGTAGTGTATATTTTACTCTGAGCGGATTGCCACATCCCTACAATGGCCACGAGATATTTCCTAACTGCTTCTCCAAGATGTTCTTGTGGGAAAGCTCAAAGTGTATGCAGATTTCTTTTGACCAGAGGTCACATTATGACACTGTTAATAAAGCTGCTATCCTTCAGGCTTACGAGTTGGTCCCAGAGGCATACAGACAACAGTTCCCTAAATTACGAAAGAGAGCATTACAAAGCCATGTTAAGTTTGCAAAGGAACAAGCATATCTTTTTGATAGGTGCTGTGGTTTTCAAGAGGGCACGGACCTTGAGGATTTAAATACACTCATACTTCTCGAGCAGTTCAATAATTGCCTTCACCAAAGGGTTGCAACCTACAATTATTTATGAACATTTTGAAAATCTTGGCTCTCTCTAATTCTCTCTTTCTTTCTCTCTCTCGGAGGACCTGAGCCCTAGGACCATACGTCAGGACTACCGGGCATGATGACTCCTTGCTGTCCCCAGTCCACCTGGCCTTGCTGCTATTCCAGTTTCAACTGTTCTGCCTGCAGTTATGGAACCGCCACCTGTCCCAGACCTGCTATTTTCAAATCTTAATGATCGGCTATGAAAAGCCAACTGAAAATTATTCATGATTATTATTTGACCATGCTTGTCACTTATGAACATTTTGAACATCTTGGCATAGTTCTGTTATAATCTCCACCCGGCACAGCCAGAAGAGGACTGGCCACCCCTCATAGCCTGGTTCCTCTCTAGGTTTCTTCCTAGGTTTTGGCCTTTCTAGGGAGTTTTTCCTAGCCACCGTGCTTCTACACCTGCATTGCTTGCTGTTTGGGGTTTTAGGCTGGGTTTCTGTACAGCACTTCGAGATATTAACTGATGTACGAAGGGCTATATAAAATAAACTTGATTTGAATTATAAGCACAAGGATCTCGCTTGAATAAGCTGCAGTTCTTGCAGATGAGTTTGACACATCTACCTTCAAACTAAGCACCCAGTAGTTATTCCTATGCAGAAAGCAATCCAGAGACGTCACCTCCTACTGTAAGGTTTTAGTCCATTTATACAAAGAAAGATCATCAAAAAACAACTATTTTTCGTATCCGCCAGTTTGTCATTACTGCCGTGAGAAAGGACACATTGTCTCTGTGTCCTAAGTTGAAACAGAAAAATGAGGGGGAGAAAAAGCTGTTTCTTCTTGTGGGAGCCCTCTGGGCCATTAAGTCTCTGGTAGGGACTGGGGTATCTCCTAAACAAGATTTTGGATCAAATGGGTATGAACCCTTTCAGACGGGTTTGGTTCTCTGCAGAGTGGTGACGCTTTTAAGCAGCCAGTGAAGATACTGGGGCATCCCAGTCCTTCATTTTGGAGGGTATTTTGCTTTTGTTTGACATTTCAGCAACTGGTTACAGTGTGTTAGGTTCCTTTTGTATAATGTAATGAACTTGAGCCTGGTCTTATTTCTGGTTCTGTTGGAGTGAGGCCTAGCCTACCAGTGAAGGGAGTCTCATTCATTTTGGGAAATTATTTGGCTGGAGGGAAGGTTGTGCCAAATCCTCTCGTTTGTAAGGAACCAAAAATAAAGGAACCTGATGGGTTATCAGGAAAGTATCCTAGAGTGTTCCCAGCATGTGCGATTACAAACATTATGTCTAAGAAAGTCGCCGGGAGCAAGTCTAGTGTTGAGGAGGATGTCAGCGATCCCACCATGGTCGATCTGTCTGGGGTGTTTATGGGTGATACTGATTTTGCTAAACCTCCTGAGTTGACCTCTCCTTTGAAAACCCCAAAGGTGAGAGTTTTTTTGGACCGCTGAAGGAAGAGAGGATCCCTACAACTGACACTTCAATGTCTAGGAAACAGCTGATTGCGGAACAGATTAAAGAATTTTCCCTAACCTCTCTTTTTGCTGAGATACGTCCAGGGGTGGAGTTTGAAGATCATGTGGGTTACTTTGAAAGATGGTGTTCTCACGCCACTTCGGAGCAAGACGATTGGACCAGTGTATTTAAAATTGCCATTCCATTTACGCTTTGGCAAGAGGATACCTAGGTTGGCTCACGATGGTAGTATGGCAGGCCCTTTTGGTCAAGAGGACATATGTTGCGTAACTTCTTCTGGTCTGAAACAGGATGTTGTGGCTTACTGTAAATCTTGTCGCAGATGAGTAAACCGAACTGGGCTGTACCGGTTGCACCTCTGCAGCCTATTGCTGCTTTTGACTAACCTTTCAGCAGGGTTCTGGTGGACTGTGTTGGTTCTTTGTCCAATGCCAAGAGGTGGTAACCAGTTTTTCTTAACCATAATGTGTGCCGTCACTTGTTTCACTGAGGCCATTCCATTGAGGGAAGTCACGGCTCCCAGTGTTAAGGCCCTTGTGAAATTATTTTCAATGTTTGGACTTCCACAAGTATCGGACCAATTTCCAGCAACAACAGTTGGGGATAACCCATTGCCCTTCCAGTTCCACCACCCAGAGTCTCAAGGTGCTCTTTAGAGATTTAATCCGAATTGCAGTCTTAGTGTGAGAGCTTCTAATTTATAGTTTAACCTTTCTGGCGCTGGCGCTCCGCTAGCGACTCCCCTCGACAACATCCAGTGAAATTGCAGCGCCACATTCAAAATACAGAAATAGTCATAATAAACATTCATAAAAAATATAAGTGTTAAACATCGGTTTAAAGATTAACTTCTTGTTAATCCAACCGCTTTGTCAGATTTCAAAAAGGCTTTACGGCGAAGGCATATCATGCGATTATCTGAGGACAGCACCCCGCTTACAAAAGCATACAAACATTTTACAACCAAGTAAAGGAATTACAAAAGTCAGAAATAGCGATAAAATAAAATCTGTTTCCACCTCCTCCCGGTAAAATTAATCACTTACCTTTGAAGATCTTCATATGGTTGCAGTCACGAGAGTCCCAGCTACACAATAAATGTTTGTTTTGTTCGATAAAGTCCCTCTTTATATCCCCAAAACTCTATTTTGTTGGTGCGTTTTGTTCAGTAATCCACTGGCACAAAGGTGGTCAAAACATGCAGATGAAAACATCCTAATAGTACCGGTAAAGTTCGTCGAAACATGTCAAACGATGTTTATACTTAATCCTCAGGTTGTCAATTGTCTAAATAATCGATAATATTTCAACCAGAGAATAGCGTATTCAATAGAAAGGAAAAACAACGAAGGGCGCACAAACCAGCACTGCATGATTCTTCAGTCCACTGACAGAAAGGTCTCATTCTTCTTCATTTTTCAGACAACAAGATTGAAACGATGTCTAAAGACTGACATCTAGTGGAAGCCATAGGAAATGCAATCTGGGTCCTAACCCATTAGATACTCTATAGGCATTCAATTGATAATACCCACATCAAAAAAATCCCACTTCTTGGATGGATTTTACTCAGGTTTTCACCTGCCATATTTGTTCTGTTATACTCACAGACATTATTTTAACAGTTTTAGAAACTTCAGACTGTTTTCTATCCAAATCTACCAAATTATATGCATATCCTAACTTCGGGGCCTGAGTAACAGGCAGTTTACTTTGGGCACGCTTCTCCTCCAGATGTCAAAATACTGCCCCCATGCCATAAGAAGTTAAGGGTAGTTTTTACCAGGCAACTTGAATACAGTCACTGAGTAGCCAACCGCCTAAACCTCCAGTGACCAAAATAGCATTGTTGCTATGAAGTCTGAAATAGACAAATGGCTAAATACTGTAGCTATTATTTAGCCGAATTGTCATTTCAGTGTCTTTGCGATAGTGCGTCACACAGACACTGTCCCATGTAGCACTCACCGGCCAATATAGCTATGCCATCCATGCCCTTATTTCTGGTCCTCAGTTTTTCTTGAGGATTCCATCGCCTTGCGATGGTCATCATAGCTCTCTTTCCCCCTTCCATGTAAAGCACAGCTGGGTAGGCGACTGTGAAACGTACATCCAACTCATGCAGCCTCTTCCTTGTTACTGTAAAAAGCCTCCTTTTATCCACCAGCTCCTTGGTCATATCGGGAAAGAATTATAGCTTGCAGCCCTTCCAGGTCACCTCTCTCTTCTCCCGATTTACATTCCCTTCACAGCGGCCAGTACACTCTGGCGCTCTCTCTCGATTCCTGAGAAAGCGGAAATGATCGGTCTAGGTAGGTGATGCTCACGTCGTATTGATGCTATGGAACGGTGGACTCGTTGAAGCTCGGATTCTTCCAGATCCACCCCCAGAGCCTCCGAGATAATTTGTCTCACGCATTCCTGCAGCTTGCCATCCTCCCAGACCCTAAGTCTTAAATAGAGGCGCCTGTCTCGGTTAGCTGCGTCTGGCACGCTTCTGTGGATACCCTCATACAGTTTGGCGTTCTAAATCAGTCGATCGTTGTCGTCCTCCAGCGTTGATATCCGACCCTCTACCTCATCTAGCCTCTGTAATATGACCGATACATCTTCTTGCATTTCCATCAGATTGTTTGACCTGAGAATCAAGAGATTCAAGAATGGTGCTCTACCCATTTTCTTCAATGGCTTTCTGTAGGGATGATTGCAAGGCCGATTTATTAGAAATATAAAAACATTGTTTTGTAAGAATCAATCTAGATCACCACACAGAGAGACTCGTACATAGCTCTCCCTCGCCCTCCATTTGGCAAATCCGACATACAGCTCAATACATCACGGAGGCCAAGCTTTCCTGCCGACCTATATACTAGGCGGTGTCTGAGGAAGGCCAAAAAAAGTGTCAGACTCCAGTCACCCAAGTCATAGACTGTTCTCTCTGCTTCCGCATGGCAAGTGGAACCAGTGCGCCTAGTCTAGGACCAAAAGGCTTCTACCCCAAGCCATAAGACTGCTGAACAACTAATCAAATGGCCATCTGACAATTTACATTGACACCCCCCCTTTTGTTTTCACACTGCTGCTACTTGCGGTTTATCTATGCATAGTGACTTTACAAATTACCTCGACTAACATGTACTCCCACACATTGACTCGGTACCCCCTATATATATCCTCGTTATTGTTATATAAATGTATTACTTTTTGATTTTATATTTTAACTATTTCTTGAACTGCAGTAATGCAAGTGTAGCGAAATGCTTGTGCTTCTAGTTCCAACTATGCAGTAATATCTAACAAGTAATCTAACAAATTCACAACAACTATCTTATACACACAAATGTAAAGGGATGAATAGAATATGTACATATAAATATATGGATGAGCGATGGCGTGCGGCCAGATTTGAGTATGTTGGTAGCAGCCTCTCTTTGCTAGTGATGGCTGTTTAACAGTCTAATGGCCTTGAGATTGAAGCTGTTTTTCAGTCTCTCCCTCTGCTGTTTCCTGTAGTCCAAGATCATCTCCTTTGTTTTGTTGACATCGAGTGAAAGGTTATTTTCCTGACACCCCACTCCGAGGGCCCCCACCTCCTCCCTCCTCTGGTAAGTCATTGTTGTTGGTAATAAGGCCTACCACTGTAATGTCTGCAAACTTGATGATTGAGTTGGAAACGTGCATGACCACGCAGTCATGGGTGAATAGGGAGTACAGGAGAGGACTGAGATTTTATGTGATCTCTTTTTAGTCTCCATTTGGACTAATCTTCCAAGAGTCCTTAAACATTAAAATACAATTTGTAATATGAACACATCACCACATATAACACACTATTACAAACATTCACTGCTCAAAAAAAATAAAGGGAACACTTAAACAACACAATGTAACTCCAAGTCAATCACACTTCTGTGAAATCAAACTGTCCACTTAGGAAGCAACACTGATTGACAATAAATTTCACATGCTGTTGTGCAAATGGAATAGACAAAAGGTGGAAATTATAGGCAATTAGCAAGACACCCCCAATAAAGGAGTGGTTCTGCAGGTGGTGACCACAGACCACTTCTCAGTTCCTATGCTTCCTGGCTGATGTTTTGGTCACTTTTGAATGCTGGCGGTGCTTTCACTCTAGTGGTAGCATGAGACGGAGTCTACAACCCACACAAGTGGCTCAGGTAGTGCAGCTCATCCAGGATGGCACATCAATGCGAGCTGTGGCAAGAAGTTATGCTGTGTCTGTCAGCGTAGTGTCCAGAGCATGGAGGCGCTACCAGGAGACAGGCCAGTACATCAGGAGACGTGGAGGAGGCCGTAGGAGGGCAACAACCCAGCAGCAGGACCGCTACCTCCACCTTTGTGCAAGGAGGAGCACTGCCAGAGCCCTGCAAAATGACCTCCAGCAGGCCACAACAAAAACTGTTTGGCCATAATGACCATCGTTATGTTTGGAGGAAAAAGGGGGAGGCCTGCAAGCCGAACACCGTTCCAAAAGTGAAGCACGGGGGTGGCAGCATCATGTTGTGGGGGTGCTTTGCTGCAGGAGGGACTGGTGCACTTCACAAAATAGATGGCATCATGAGGAAGGAAAATTTATATGGATATATTGAAGCAACATCTCAAGACATCAGTCAGGAAGTTAAAGCTTGGTCGCAAATGGGTCTTCCAAATGGACAATGACCCAAAGCATACGGGCTTTAAATTGCTTAAGGAAAACAAAGTCAAGGATTTGGAGTGGCCATCATAAAGCCCTGACTTCAATCCCATAGAAAATTTGTGGGCAGAATTTAAAAAGCGTGTGCGAGCAAGGAGGCCTTCAAACCTGACTCGGTTACACCAGCTCTGTTAGGAGGAATGGGCAAAAATTCACCCAATTTATTGTGGAAGGCTACCCGACACGTTTGACCCAAGTTAAACAATTTTAAGGCAATGCTACCAAATACTTATTGATTGTATGTAAACTTCTGACCCACTGGGAATATGATGAAAGAAATAAAAGCTGAAATAAATAATTATCTCTGCTATTATTCTGACATTTCACATTCTTAAATTAAAGTGGTGTTCCTAACTGACTTAAGACAACAAATTTTTACTGTGATTAAATGTAAGGAATTGTGAAACTGAGTTTAGATGTATTTGGCTAAGGTGTATGTAAACTTCTGACTTCAACTGCACATAAGTATTCCTCTTGTCCAGATGGATAGGGCATTGTGATGGCGATTGCAACGTCAGTGGACCTATTGGGGCGGTAAGCAAATTGGAGTGGGTCTAGGTTAGAGAGATCAAAGTAGACGGCACGGGTCAAAATTTTGATTTATGACCCTATGTCCGGATGACGCGTACATGCCCAAATATGGGCATCCGGTTCCTGTTGTCACGTGTTAGAGGGTGTGTTATTTTTATATCTATATTGCATCTATTCCTTTGAAGTTGTCATGATGATTGATGTGTAGGGACCTGGTTGAACTGGGGGGGATGAGTTTGAACATTTCAAAGTGGGTGACCCCACACCCACCCTATTTTATTGCCCTTAGGGTTGTTGTCTATGAAGTAGGAATGTCCGGGGGGGTTGTATTTGCGGCAGACGCATTATAAATACAGCCCAGAACAAGAAACAAGATTTTAAAAATAAACATGGATTTTGTGATCAGTGGCAAAGCAGTGATGACTAACAACGAAAGCAGGACCTCGGCTGAAACATAGAGAAAGGGCCAAGTATAAAGTCACAATATACGATGCGGTTTCTAAGTGTGTATAGAACCGAAATACTGCCCGCAACTGCGCTGAAAGATCAAGTGATGTCTAATGGACAGCAATGGGGGTATCAGTTTGATTACCTGGCCTGTAGAGTGAAGCTCTATACGGTAGCCGAAGGAGAAGAATATACAGACCAGACTTTAGGAGTGGACTACGGGCTTGACGACTGGCTGGTCCCGAACTGAGTTATCACAAAGGGGTATAGCTTGTTCACCGGCTATGAGACCCGTTGGGAAGGTGCCCCTGACTCCTCAGGAAGAATATTTCACAGGGTGAAAATACAAAGAAAGAATGGACTTCCATGTGGATGCATAGACTTCTATATCAGCAACGAGGAAACCCGCAACCAAAACATTCGTGATGGGGGCCTGACTGGGGATTTTAGGTTGCGCATGCTTATTCCTTTTAAAAGTTGGGATCGAATGGAATTGAAAATGTTAGTTGGACGCTATTTTTGTACAGAGCCAACAGCGGCAGAGCATTGTTCATCTAACATGCAGACCAGACCGGACACGTCGCGTGCGCGAGCGTCGCAAAATACATTTAGAAACGCATGTTATTCAATTATTGTGCGCCACCGAGCGTCTGCGACACCAAGGGCTAAAATAGATGTCGTTCCTATTTCTGACACAGATCGCGCTGCAAGTCCTGTCTCTCCCATCTCCTCATTGGTTTATAGAAGCAGGTACCCACATGCCATCTCCTCATTGGTTATACCCACGTGGGTGATAGAAAGACGAACTGTTTTGCCGGTAGTCGTGGTAATACAATGAAAGTTTAGATGCGATCACCATATAATTTAAACGATGAAGGAGGAGAGATGACTAGAAGTGATTCGGTTGGCCGTTTTATGTGTGGATTAATTGTCGGAGTAGAAATCCTTGTGCATTTCAGGTAAAATAACAAATCAATGTTTATATCCCAGGACAAATTAGCTAGCAACATCAAGCTTGCTAAATAGGAAAAAAGCTTGCCCTTGCTAGCTAACTAGCTAAATTACCATACATGTTTAATGCTTTTCGACCTGTCCCCAAATTAATGTCATTGGTTCAAAGTTTATTTTGAGATTTTAACCTGCGTGTCGTGATCGCGTTTGGTGTGGGGGGGAAAAATACATTTATGGCGCACGCACGCAGCTGGTTTGGGCAAGTGCATAATATATACGAATCCTGAGGATTATGATTCAAAGGAACCCCAGAAGGTTCATCCTCAGAAGAAAACAACTAAGTACGCGGCTGCGTTAATAACCTCTAACGAGTCACAAACCCGGATCCGGGATCCCCCCCATCAAAAAAGCTGACTAGCATAGCCTAGCCTAAAGCCACAGGGATATCATATAACAAAATGTTCATGAAATCACAAGTCCAAGACACCAAATGAAAGATACAGATCTTGTGAATCCAGCCATCATTTCTGATTTTTAAAATGTTTTACAGGGAAGACACTATGTATTTCTATTAGCTAATGTAAGAAATTGTATAAGATACTGGTAACTTGTTTTAACCACTTCTCAACATAAGCTATTCTTGGCACAACATGCACCCATCCCCACTACTTCGTCAGACCCACACACACATCCCCTCCCCCATGAATAGGGCCTGTGAAAACAAACGCACATGCAGGATGCCTTTGGATGTGACTAGGACAAAGAACTGAGTGAAAAGCCAATGGAATGTCGACATCAGGCCGAACAGGACTACCCACGACCCAGATCGACCAATCGGAAGGCCAGACGACAAGATCAACCTACTTTGCTTGTTGCCTATATAATCTGTATGTACTGTTTAGAGGGTCTCTCTTCCGACGATTTTATACAAGTCAGACAGAAGGAGCCGTGATGCACGATTTACTAAGATATCTTTACATATCAATAAAAGGCCTTATTATATAATAATCCACCTCGTCCTATGTCTCTACTTGATCTCCTGTCTCCAATAAACGTTTTACTAACACTAACCACCATAGCAAAAGACACAACTTTTTTTTCTAAATTTTTTTCCTGCATAGGTAGCTATCACAAATTCGACCAAATAAAGATATAAATAGTCACTAACCAAGAAACAACTTCATCAGATGACAGTCTGATAACAGATTTATTGTATAGCATATGTTTTGTTAGAAAAATGTGCATATTTCAGGTATAAATCACAGTTCTACATTGCAGCTGCAATCTGAAATAGCGCCGAAGCAGCCAGAATAATTAGAGACCAACGTCAAATACCTAAATACTCATCATAAAACATTTCTGAAAAATATATGGTGTACAGCAAATGAAAGACAAACATCTTGTGAATCCAGCCAATATTTCCGATTTCTTAAGTGTTTTACAGCGAAAACACAATATAGCATTATATTAGCTTACCACAATAGCCAGAAACACAAGCCATTTACCAGCAGCAAAGATTAGCGATCGTAACAAACCAGCAAAAGATATATAATTTTTGACTAACCTTCATAAACTTCATCAGATGACAGTCCTGTAACATCATATTACACAATGCATATAGGGTTTGTTCGAAAATGTGCATATGTAGCGGCACAAATCGTGGTTATACAATGTCAATAGTAGCCAAACTTCAAGCAATCTGCCCGGCGCCATCTTGGAGAGGCACCTAATCTAATCAATAACTAATCATAAACTTGACTAAAAAATACAGGTTGGACAGCAAATGAAAGATACATTAGTTCTTAATGCAACCGCTGTGTTAGATTTTTAAAATTAACGTTACTACGACATACAGCGTGCGTTACAGCGAGACCGTGCCGAAATTAATGGTGGAATTATTGTTTAACATTTTTCAACATAAATACGAATTAACAGCATAAAGACTTCTTACTATTTGTTGAGCTTCCATCAGAATCTTGGGCAAGGTGTCCTTTGTCCATAATAATCGTTGCTCGGCTGTAGAATGTCGTCTTCAACCGTGTAATTAGCAGCAAACATTAGCTATGTGGCACAGACAACTCTTCAAAACGCAGGACAAAGAAAATTCCGAAAATCGCAATATACTCATATAAACTGATATAACTCGGTTTAAAATAACTACGTTATGATGTTTCTAACACCTATATCGAATAAAATCAGAGCCGGATATATCTAACGCCGATAACGTGAGCTTTTCAGAATGCCATCCTGAGGTCCTCCTCTGCGCCATGACGAACGTTGAAAAGGGTGCCCCCCTCGTTCCAAGCCCATTTATACTGCCTCAGATCTACCTAGCAACACCATTTCAATTCTCAACGCTTGCTGACATCTAGGGGAAATCGTATGCAGTGCTTGTCGACCAATAGAATAATTGCTAATTATTTAACTGACCCAGGAACAGAGTTCCCAATTTCAGATTTCTCACTTCCTGACAGGAAGATTGCTCCAACTCGAGTTCTGTTTTACTCAAAGATATAATTCAAACGGTTTTAGAAACTACAGAGTGTTTTCTATCCAATAGTAATAATAATATGCATATTGTACGAGCAAGAATTGAGTACGAGGCAGTTTAATTTGGGAACAAAATTTTTACAAAGTCTAAATGGCCCCCCCCTATTGACAAGAAGTTTTAACCACGCCCTGATAACCAAAGGACTGGTTCAACAATAAAAGGAGGGCCCTTAAAGCCTCCAGTTCTTCATTTCAGCATATACCATGGATATTCATACAACATACCAGGACTCCGATACGTAATGGGGGCCAGTCCCTAAGGACTCTATGCCTCGCAGCCCACCATTCTATTCCCCCCAGGCAAGACCCACGACCCCCCCTACATGTACACAGCCTGAGGATGTGTTTGATGGGGTGGTCAGTACTATTTTTGTGGACACCATCAAGGCCTCTGTAGCCACACTTGTAGACGTTGTGATTGGAGAGTATATAAGAGAAATGCATCGGTTGTGAGATCAATCACCCCAGCCAGCGCCGGCATCCGTGCCTATACGACCCGCCAAGATATTACTTCTTCAACCATTTTTAGGAGCTGGTGAAAAGACTGTGGTCCTGCAGGTTTATACCTTCGCTGGTCAGAGCCCTGGAGTCTATGGGTCTTGTGCCGTCTGTTCCCATAGTTTACGGGGTAACCGAGGCTTTCCTACATGAACTGAAGGAGGCGATCTACATCCACGAGAAACTCAAAGAAATCCGACACACCCTGGTGGACGACAAAAAATGCGGGAAGTTGTGGTGGCTGATGTGATGACTTTCTGGCTCAATAAACCCCAAGAGACCGAGTGAAAATACCTATTTGTTATTTAGATGTAAAGCAATGGGCAACTATATGCATACGATGTTAGAGAGAATACATTTTTTAAAATTCTTTTGAGAGACCTTATAAATGTTATGCATCACTTTATTTTCAATAATTTGAACAATGTATCGTTCTACACAACACACAATGCCTGGGCTAATGTAGAGCGTGTGCTGAAAATGGAGCAAATCATGAATCACGTACGACATACGGGTGAGAGTCTACAATGGACATAACTGGCATCCCGTCTTTGGGATGATTCTGAAGAATTAGAAACAACTTTGTCTAAGATTTTACTTTATTTTTTTGAAATATTAATTGTAACAAGCCTTTAAATCTAAACCAAATATACAGGGTGTTGCATGCTGTGATCGTTGAGAAAACGGGGACATGTATCCTGCAACGAATCCTGAATTGTTTGTATACGTAATACTTAATCAAAAATGAAATGTTGTCGTTATTTGAAAGTGGCTCCTTAACGTTATTGTACCTCAGAGAGGCAAGAAGGATGGCTGAGCAAATGTTGAAAAACATTTATTATAATCCTCTAACCCCGGGTCTTATGGGGGTAAGGAGTGTTTACAGAGAGCTATAGCCGAAGAAACAGGTAGCCTGTTAAGCGATGCTAAAGTGAATGAGTGGTTATCCGAGCAGGATGCACATACTCTACATAAACCGGTACTAAAACAATTTCCAAGAAATATATTTTTTTCTACTCATCCCTTGTCCCAATTTCAGGCGGATCTATGTGACATGCAGGCCCTTGCAGATAAAAATTATGGAAATCGCTACATGCTAACGGTTATAGATATTTTCTCTAAAATAGCATTTGTAAGGGGCTTAAAAAATAAGAGCTGAGTGACCCGGGCCTTTGATTCTATCTTGAAGGAAGGAGGAGCCCCCAAGAAAGTGCAGACTGATGGCGGAAAATCATTTTTTAATAATACTTTTCAGAAACTCATGAAGCACAATATAGTACATTTTGCTACAGGCTCGGATTTGAAAGCTTCAGTTTTTGAACGCTTTAACAGAACTCTGAAGGCGAGAATGTGGCAATATTTTACAGCTCAAGATTTAGTAAAGGGGTACAACAACAGCTACCATAACAGTATACGGATGAAGCCCTCCGAGGTCTCTTCTGAAAACTCTTTTCAAGTCTTTAAAAATCTGTATGGTTTGTTCCCCCTTCGCCGTAGTAAAAAAATAGATTTTAAATTCACAGTGGGGGACTTGGTGCGTATATCCAAGTTGAGGGGTGTTTGACAAAAAATATGAGCAAGGATACAGCGATGAGGTGTTCACCGTTACCGAATGTCTACTGCGCATACCCCCGGTCTACAAGTTAAAAGATTATGAAGGGAGCTTATAGAGGGATCTTTTTATGAGAAGGAATTACAGAAGGTTCATTTAGTTAAAGACAAAGTCTTTCACATGGAGGAGATTCTAGTTCAAAAGAGAGAAAAGGGTAAAAAATTGGTGCTGGTCCGCTGGAAAACTGGCCCCAGAAGTTCAACAGTTGGGTATTAGAGCACGATGTGGTGGAGGCATCGGGGGTTAACTTAAACACTCATGCATGATAAATACAACATAATTCGCGTGTACACAGGAGTGCATCATGGAACACAGCGGCTTCTACCTGACTCTCCCCAGTAATGCGTCTGCACATATCTTTCCTAATAATCAGAGTTCGAATTATACAACCAATTTTCCAAAGCCTATAGAGTTATCAGAGGCCTGGGAAGTAGGTCTCAGCGAGATTATATACCCCCATAGTTGGTATAATATCAAAGATAAGGACCGTGATTTTTATTGCAAAAGTATATCGGAACCTGCAAAACTTATTAAGCTTAAAAAAGGGTTCTATAGAACCGTCGACAGGATCGTCTCAGAGTTGAATGAACTCCTAACCCTGAACAATATGGAAATACTCTTGATTTACAACCCTATACATAAACGTGTACAAATCTCAGGGGCTGCTGATGGGGGTATAAAGACCAGCGGTAATTTAGCCTACATGTTGGGGATGGGTCCCAAAAAATGGATGTATGTGAAAGATTATTCCCATTCCCTGCGGATATACATGCAGGAATTTACAACATATTTGTGTATACCAACATCATATCCTATCAAAGGGTTGGAGACAGCTGTGTGCCCCTCCTGAGAACAGTTCATATAGACGGAAAGGACAGGGGCATAGTCACTGTCAACTACGACAAGCCACACTACGTAACTGTAAGCAAGAAAACATTTTGGTTGAGCTTAAAACGGATCAGAACGAAAACATTGAATTTACTTATGGTAAAAATGATTGTAAAACTCCACTTTAGAACAACCAAAACCTTTCTACATATATAATATTAGTATTATATGTTTTTATAAACATAATACAAATAAATTAAAGTGGTTATGGACCACCAACATCTCGACCCTGACCTCTGTCTCATACTATGTTGCTCAAGTGAGTAATGGGTCACCCGGCTATTATGGACCCCCGACAATGTACGGTTCGGGGATAGGAGGTATATTTCGTAACCTCTTTAGAATGGTTTTACCATTTATGAAGAGAGGCCTCAGCATAGCCAAACCACATTTATAGTTTTTTTTGATTGCTTAAGCACGATTTTCAAAATAGGGCCCGTGTTTTCAAAACACCACACACACAATTAGCAAAACACTACAGATCCTTTGCAAAATTAAACACTCTTGTAAAAACTATACACTTCTTTTTAAAAACCACACTTTGTTACCATATGAAACACACACGTTTCACATTACTATACTCTGTTTGCACGAGTTACACTCTGCTGTGATAAACCTAAAACACTTTTAGCACTTCTACTTCCCTATGATTAGGTAGTAGGCTACTATTAACAAAGTACAAATCTAATGTAAATTCACCAAACACTACACAAGACCAATGTTGCAGACTGAAGAAACTCATTTCTCAACACGCCCAAAATGTTGACATGGAGATTCATAATACTGTAACCAAATGTCACTTTACGTATTGTAAGTTCAAAAAAAAAAAAAAAAAAAAAATAGACATTGTCTCTTCGCCTAGCTGGATCTGGCCAGAGAATTTCATCAACATTGCAGGCAATGTTGTCATTAGCAAGACACCTTGGAAAGAAACGTCTTGAATGACAAATCCATCCTTGCATTGCTGCTACCTCCATCTGGTCACAGGCCTCCTCCATGGCTTGGATGAGGGGTACCTCAGCCTGGAGACGGAGATCATCATACACCTTTCACCGCCATGCCGAGAAACTCTTCTATAGGGTTGAGGAATGGAGAGTATGGTGGAAGATATAGGACGGTGAAATGTGGATGTTGCTGAAACCAGTTCTGAACCAGAGCAGAGCGGTGGAAAGACGCATTGTCCCAGACAACAATGTATTGCATATGATCGATTTGATTTGCTGCTGTTGTTGTGCAATTAGTCCAATTATGAGTGCTGTGTTGTAAGGGCCCATATGGGCATGGCGGTGGAGGACCCCATTCTGTGTAATGGCTGCACAGAGTGTTATATTACCCCCACGTTGCCCTGGGACATTGACTATAGCCCTGTGGCCAATGATGTTTCTTCCCCTCCTTCGTGTTCTCGTCAGGTTGAACCCAGCCTCATCTACGTAAATGAACTCATGCTGGATCTCCTCTCCATCCATTTGTAAAACTCTCTGAAAAACCGGCAAAATTGTGTAGTTCAGTGTAGATCTAGTATACATATTACAGTACAGTAAAAGATTATGAGACAGTATGCAAGATCACACTGCTAAAGTGAATACATACGTCTGCATAATCATGCCGCAGTCGTTTCACCCTTTCGGAATTGCGCTCGAAAGGCACTCGATAAATTTGCTTCATTTGAATATGTTTTTTTTTTTTAGGATGCGTGCCAGTGTTGATGTTGAGACCTGATGGATATCGTTGAAAATGGCGTGGTTATTGACAATGTTAGCTTGGAGCTGCTTGAGTGTTATAGCATTGTTAGTAAACATGGTTTTGGCCATTTCCCTCTCTTGCTGTTCTGTGAACATAGGAGGCCTTCCCCCTTGTCGTCCCTGACCCTCAATCCTATGTAGAAAAAGAACAGTATACAATAGTACAGTAATTTCACAGGAAAAGGTAACAGAAGTGCTGATAGTGCATAGAATACAGTACTGTAAGCAGTTACTGAAACCGTGCAGATGTTTTTGATATGATGATATTTTTACAATACCTATTTTCCAGTCAATGTTCTCATCACACTTGCCACTGTATATCGGCTTAGATTTGGCTGTACTCGCAGTCCAGCCTCCCTCAGCATCAGGCCGTGGTTGACAACGTGGTCAACCAGTGTTGCGCGGATCTCATTTGTCAGATTCGGTCCTCTTTGAGCACCTTCTTGTCTTCCTCTCCCTCCTCCTCCTCGTCCTCCCCTTCTTCCTCCTCCTCGTCCTCCTCGTCCTCCTCGTCCTCCTCGTCTTACTCTTTCTCTGACTCTTTCCATTGTGCTTGAAGACCGATGAACTCACCTGCTGCTTTTTATAGTGCTTATACACCTGATTGGTGTGTCTACAATTAAGCAAACGAGTGTTTGCACACCTGATGACTGTGTTGAACCAATTGGTTGGACGGTGTGGTAATTTGACAGTCAGTGCTTTGGTATTGCAAGGACGTGACTTCATGATAGATTCTTGTGTGTAATGTATGTTTAGTGTTTTGCAAATCACTGTGTGTAGAGTTTTGCAACAAGTGTGAGGTTGACAATGTGCTTATAGTTGTGCAAATATGGGCTGGTGTTTTGCTTCTTGAGTAAGGTTTTGCTAATAGTGTACTACTTTAATTTTAGTGTGTAAGCAATCCAAAAAAACTGTAAAATCAACGGCTAGGAATATAGTAAGTGAGGTTGTAGTCAATGCTATGACCAGAAGGGGGTCACCAGATGCCGAGCATCAAGAAGGCTCGGGGCTTATGATGTCTCAAAAACCAAAAAAGAGACCTCCGGGTATAAGGCGCAGGCTTGCCCCTAAAAAGCAGAGGTTAACAGTTAAAAGAAACTCAGTAAGTCAAAGACGTGGTAAAGTGAGGATGTCTGGACCAAAAACGACAAAAAGAATACTCTGAAGTATTTTCTAAAAGAACAAGCGACATGGCTCTTTTACACCGCATGTCCTCTGAAGATATAAAGACAGAGCTCGATCTTTTCACGGCCCCCTGAACCCAACATTCAATAGAGAGGTCCAGTTATGTGGAGATAGCCCCACTCTCTGCCATTACAGACAACGGTCCTATAGAGTGTTTCTCCTTAACCCAACATTCAATAGAGAGGTCCTGTTATGTGGAGATAGCCCCACTCTCTGCCATTACAGACAACGGTCCTATAGAGTGTTTCTCCTTAACACAACATTCAATAGAGAGGTCCAGTTATGTGGAGATAGCCCCACTCTCTGCCATTACAGACAACGGTCCTATAGAGTGTTTCTCCTTAACACAACATTCAATAGAGATGTCCAGTTATGTGGAGATAGCCCCACTCTCTGCCATTACAGACAACGGTCCTATAGAGTGTTTCTCCTTAACCCAACATTCAATAGAGAGGTCCAGTTATGTGGAGATAGCCCCACTCTCTGCTATAGAATTTCTGGTATTTTTTCATACCAGGTGACAACTGTCTGGACCTCAACAACACCTTGGTGCATTTACGTCTAAAAGTGACCAAAAGAGATGGTACTAATATTGCAGGCGATGCCAAAGTGAGTCTCATTAATTACCCAGTGGCCACCGTCTTCTCCGAAGTGGACGTGACTTTGGGTGAATGCCTAATCAGTCAAAGCAGTGCCACATACCCTTATAGGGCCATCATGGAGTGTTTACTAAACTATCCTTATAGGGCCATCATGGAGTGTTTACTCAACTACCCTTATAGGGCCATCATGGAGTGTTTACTCAACTACCCTTATAGGGCCATCATGGAGTGTTTACTCAACTACCCTTATAGGGCCATCATGGAGTGTTTACTCAACTACTCCGAAGACACAATTCAGCGCCGGGCTGTTTAGCAAGGATACTGCCGGAGTCTCTATGGAATCGACAGACCCTTCCACCGGTGCAAACAAAGGACTGGAGGCGCTCACTACTGTGCCGAATCTCCAGAGTTTAATTTGCTAGGGCCTATACACTTTGACATTTTCTTTCTAGAATGTTTACTCTTAATTTCGGTTGATTTAAGACTAAAATTAATCAGGGCCAAGGGATGAGTTTTGCCTGATGTCTGCCCAGGACGGGGACTTTAGTTTAAAAGTGTTGGGGGCAATGCTTTTTATTAAAAAAGTGTCTATCTCCGGCAATTCGTCTGGGTCACTCACAGACTTTGATGAAAGGAAATGCCCTTTACCCTCTCCAAAGAATTACCATGAAAACCTTTAGCATACCTGTGGGCAGTAGAATCTGCAGTCAAGAAAACCTATTTCTAGGCCCTTTACCTCTACATGGTTATAGGTCTGGTTGATCACGCCTCTAATACGGGCAGCTTACATAAAAAAAACGATACTTTTCAACACTTCAATGCAGAGTATGTAGCTCTCTGTCAGGACGGATGTCAGGTCCCAGCTAAGGCTTTCCAACCACAATTTAATAACAACATATCTGTGCGAGAATTTTACAATCTATTCCTGGCTACAGGGAGACATCTAAAATATCTCTCTTTACCTATTGACAGAAATGATTTTGCAGAGGGTTACACATTGTATCCTTTCAATTTATCACCTGATGACACCTCAGGAAATCTGTCTGTGTTGTCCCAAGGTAACCTTAGGCTGGAAATGCATTTCCGTACACCTTTAGCATGATTGTTTATGCATGCTCTGATTCAATCTTGGAAGTGAATCCCCGAAGACAGGTCTTAGTGGATTATTATTAAGGATCGTTGAGCAAAGACATGAATACCCAAGAGTTGGAAGGGCTCATGAGCCGATTGATTGGAAAACAATTTTGGAGTGTTGGCTTGTGATGAATTACCTATTGAGAAATGGCCGGAGCGGCCTGCCATGTTTATTGTCAATACCCATCCTAAACACATGCCGGGTGAACATTGGCTAGCTGTGACATTAGAAGAGGAAGTTGGAAGAAAAATCTCAACTTTTTTTTATTCCTACGGCTTTCCCCCCGGTTTTTCACATTTCCCCAAATCTATTAGAGTTTTTGACCAAAAACGGATCAAACATGTGCAAGATAACCTTTCTACTACATGTGGTTGTTACGTTCCCCAGTTTCTGTGTTCTAGTTTGTGTATTTGAGTGTGTGTTTCAGGAGATGGCTTGGTCAAGCAGCTGATTAGTCAACTTCATGGCTAATTGGAGCTGACCCCGCCCCCTCGTCAAGACGCAGCTGTCTCAAATTACCCATTCCTTCTGAAGCTATATAAGCCAGTGTTCTGTTGCTCAGAGAGGGATGATTGCAGAGAGGGATGATTGCAGAGGGTTATATCATATGCTGGTTGTGTTCAGAGAGAGATCATTGCTGAGAGTGAGACAGGCAGTTGTTTGGTATGTTCTGTGTGAGTTTGTTGCTCAGTCAGAGCCTATTTGATGTCCTGTGTTTCTCAGTGTGTTTGTGAAATTGTTTATAATATTCTGTTTCATTTGTTCCCAGGGGGGAAGGGGAAGGCACCTAGGGAGTGCTTAGGCAAGAGGCCCGCGGGCATACATATACCCGTAGTATATTCACTGTCTAGGCACACTAGGTAAGACCTGGGCGGACCACCCCCTGTATTTTGGTTAGGGCACCAGGTGGTGCTAAGTTAGGTAAGTGGTGGGTAGGCAGGTAAGGTAGGAGAGGGGGCTTTGATATTTCCTTTCTTTGCTTTGGTTCCGTCCAGCCCCTTTTCCCCATATTACCGCGTGATGGAATAAAATCCTTGTAAACGGTGCCACTCTCTCTACCTTTGTCATCCTTACTCGCACCTACAGTCCATACCTCTTTCACTTCACGGGGAGTTGAGTTGTAGCAGGGTGTTGCGTTCCCTCTTCTTAGAGACGTGCATAACAGTGGTCAACACCTATGCCAAAGAGCACGGGGAGTTTATTTTCTTTTGAAGATGATATGTCTCTTTATAATAACGTTGTAGCTTGTTTTGTTACAAAATATGAAGTGTTCAAATATGTGTCCTTTAAGACCGTGTAATCACGTCAAATGCTAAATTGCTTATTTAAAAAATAAGTTTTTTCAAAATTTAATCATAGTCATTCAAAAGTCTAACCAAAGGTTAGGTCCCGAGACGTTCAGGGGGGTAAATGAGTTATCATCATCCCCTTCATAGGGGGGAGGGGTTGTTGGGACATCTTTAGGGGTGCTGTAGCTCGTTGAAGGTTTTTGTTTTAAAGCTTGAATCTGTTGACGTAGCTTATAGTTGGGTACCCCCGAGAGGGGAATGTTGAGGATTGCCAGGGCCTTAAGAAACTGACGCCACCCGGGAGGTCTTCTGTCAACAGCAACCTTGTGGGCAGCCGTGGTACTTTTAAGCAAGTCAAGCATATGTGAACCCCTGACAACAGCGCCCTGAAGGATAAACTCTCCTTTGTAATTCCAAGAAGCGGTCTCCTTTGAGTCTTATCTTGTTCATAATGTATCTAACATTTTTCCTGTTACGTGCCGGAACATGTGTCAACATGTCCTGCATAACTTTATCTTCAACAGGCATTTGATCTTCAGCCGGTAAGATCGCAGGTACAGGCATTACAGGGGCTTGGCTCTCGCTAGGCTCGTCTTCTTTCAAAGGTTCCGGTAGGGAAAGCGTTAAATGGTTGGTCTCTCTCCCCTTGTTCTACCACGGCCAAATACCTTTTGTCACGTTCTGACCTTTATTTCCTTTGTTTTTGTCTTTATTTAGTATGGTCAGGGCGTGAGTTGGGGTGGGCCGTCTATGTTTGTTTATCTATGTTTTTCTATTTCTGTGTTTGGCCTGATATGGTTCTCAGAGGCAGGTGTTAGTCATTGTCTCTGATTGGGAACCATATTTAGGTAGCCTGTTTTGTGTTGGGTTTTGTGGGTGGTTGTTTTCTGTCTTTGTGTGTCTGCACCAGACAGTACTGTTTTGGTTTTTCACATTTGTTATTTTTATATTTTGACTGTTCGCCTTCATTAAACAAGATAAACAATTACCACGCTGCACCTTGGTCCTCTTCTCCTCCAGACGACAACCGTTATACCTTTGCAATAAGTTTGTGTATTTTTGGACCTTATCATAGGGGTTCAATATATCCTTCATGGCCGTATCCAAATAATTTTCCGCTGTTTGTCTGATATTTTCAGGACCCTGCATTTGTTTTTTAAGTCTATCCAAATCTTGTTGTGGCACCAAATACATTTTTATTGGCCATCACACTCGGTGTTCAACCCCCACGTCTGGCAGCAATAAGGCTGGTGATGAAGGGCACGGCTATACTTAGTAAAGGTAGAAGAAAACCCCCAGACTGTTGTATGCTATGTCCTTTCTTTTGAAGACTTGGCAAAGAGTTTGATCGCGGTCTTTTGTCTCTTTTAAATGTTTCAATTGGGTCAGGGTGAGTGGAATGCGTCCTTTGAGAAGATTCAAAGCAATCTCACATAGGGATAATATGAGATCTGAAGAACAGTGACCCAAGATGGCCTTCCGTTCTTTAGCTGTAGCCCCAACTAGGCTTCTCAAGAGGGGCAGGTTTCTTTTTAAACGCAGAGACATAGCTTTTACTTTTTAAGAATGTATGCAGCCGGCCACTACCATGGGAACAGACTGGTTCGTAGCCTCAGGTGTTCTGGAGTATTTGCTTTTAAATCCACGATTAAATAAGAAAATGCCGCTTTGGTAGCTTCCTCATAGCTCTACATAAAGTAGGATTTCCTTCCCGGGTACATCTGCTGAGCTAGAGTGTTAATTTGTAGTTTGTCTCTAGGATTTTTTTAACAAAACCATGTAATTGGCGTTCAAACTAATGGTACGGCTATTTTTACCTTGGTGAAACACAATCTGCACCAAGTAAAGCACAGAATGGTTTCTATGATGAGTGTATTGGGTAAAAGCTCGTGCAATTTCGGGGTGTTCGCTACCCGCAAATAGCATATCGTCCAAAACCAGCAGAGTATTTTTATGAGGGAGAAATTAATCATCAGACAGGGATTCAGTTATTCCTTCAACAAACTTGATTTTTATTTTCTTCAATAATTCATCATACAGAGGTTGGTAACATGAATAACACCATACAATATTATCAGGCTTTTGAGATAACACATGTTCAGAATTCTCTAAAATACTTTTTACAAAACAAGTTTAACCACTATTGGATGGGCCTGCGATTAAGGCCGAAAATGGTAGTTGCAACCGGGAGTCAAAACCTTCTACAGCAGTCATTATATCTTAAGCTTTAAGACACACTGGGGCTTGTAGCATAAGTCAGTAGCCAAAGGGCAATGTGGTCCCGTCAGGCAAAAGCAGTCTCTTGTCATAGACTACCCTGAATCTTTTAGTAAGTGGGGCATTCCTTAGATGGAAGCCCTTTTTATCCCTAACAATTTTCTTGTAGGAGCTCAAAATCTCCAAGTCACTATTCCGGTCGTTTATGAACCCCTCGACCAAGCGTGTGATTGATTCCAAGTTTACACGTGGGGCATTTTCATAGTTTTGAGTCACGCCTTTGGCTTTCAACACCACGTGATTGTCTTTAGTCCTAAAAGCATAGCTTTTGGGACCACAGGAGGACCATTCTGTGATATGGTCACCCTCTTCGAGTTCACTCGTTAAACCACCCAGATAGTTGCTAAGTGGGGGGTTCCAATCACCCTGTTTGCTTACATAGACCACAGAGTCTGTGTCGTGGTAAAGAACCCGCCTCTGAAGCTGCTCCATGAGGGTGTACAGTTCGTCGGCCATAGGCCGTGGTAAATGCTGCAAGACACATTTACATTACCCAGGGGTAGAACCCACTTCTTGTTACGCCTCCATTGCACTAGGGCAATGTCTTGATTCAAGAAAGAAAAATGTGAAAATTCGTATTGGTCCGAAAAAACAAATTCCAAAAATTATTTGGGGTCTTTAACGATCGACGTTGTTAGCATATTGCATCTCTGCGAATGTTTTCCCCAAAGTGAGTTCAAGTACAATTTCGACATTTCTTTTGGTTTTGTTGACCTCTATTCTGTCAGGGTCAAGAAGTATGCCTTCTCTGTCGTGATAGTCTTGAATGTACTTGTCTTTGCTCTCTTGATCTGTGACCGATGCAGGATAGCCTGAAGCCATTTGCTTGCATCTCAAGAATGTCTTGATGTACTCTTTAAAAAGAGTGTCTGATTTCCTGGAAAAATTCCACAATTCAAAGATTTTGGCTACACGATACTACATCTCTAGAGCCTTAGAGAATTCAACTGTGACCCATACACCTGTCAGGGCACTTTCTTGATCTGAGTGATCACAAGGGTTTTCCTGGTTGTTGTTTTCACTGCAGGTGCGACAAAGGGGAAAGAAAGGTTTTCCTTGAGGTCCCTTGTAAGGCAACACTGGTATAAACAAACCCCTAGGAGGGTAGACAGTTGCTTTGATCAGACCAAAATACACTGCTCAAAAAAATAAAGGGAACACTAAAATAACACATCCTAGATCTGAATGAATGAAATATTCTTATTAAATACTTTTTTCTTTACATAGTTGAATGTGCTGACAACAAAATCACACAAAAATGATCAATATAAATCAAATTTATCAACCCATGGAGGTCTGGATTTGGAGACACTCAAAATGAAAGTGGAAAACCACACTACAGGCTGATCCAACTTTGATGTAATGTCCTTAAAACAAGTCAAAATGAGGCTCAGTAGTGTGTGTGGCCTCTACGTGCCTGTATGACCTCCCTACAACGCCTGGGCATGCTCCTGATGAGGTGGCGGATGGTCTCCTGAGGGATCTCCTCCCAGACCTGGACTAAAGCATCCGCCAACTCCTGGACAGTCTGTGGTGCAATGTGGTGTTGGTGGATGGAGCGAGACATGATGTCCCAGATGTGCTCAATTGGATTCAGGTCTGGGGAACGGGCGGGCCAGTCCATAGCATCAATGCCTTCCTCTTGCAGGAACTGCTGACACACTCCAGCCACATGAGGTCTAGCATTGTCTTGCATTAGGAGGAACCCAGGGCCAACTGCACCAGCATATGGTCTCACAAGGGGTCTGAGGATCTCATCTCGGTACCTAATGGCAGTCAGGCTACCTCTGGCGAGCACATGGAGGGCTGTGCGGCCCCCCAAAGAAATGCCACCCCACACCATGACTGACCCACCGCCAAACCGGTCATGCTGGAGGATGTTGCAGGCAGCAGAACGTTCTCCACGGCGTCTCCAGACTCTGTCACGTCTGTCACATGTGCGTGTGAACCTGCTTTCATCTGTGAAGAGCACAGGGCGCCAGTGGCGAATTTGCCAATCTTGGTGTTCTCTGGGAAATGCCAAACGTCCTGCACGGTGTTGGGCTGTAAGCACAACCCCCACCTGTGGACGTCGGGCCCTCATACCACACTCATGGAGTCTGTTTCTGACCGTTTGAGCAGACACATGCACATTTGTGGCCTGCTGGAGGTCATTTTGCAGGGCTCTGGCAGTGCTCCTCCTTGCACAAAGGTGGAGGTAGCGGTCCTGCTGCTGGGTTGTTGCCCTCCTACGGCCTCCTCCACGTCACCTGATGTACTGGCCTGTCTCCTGGTAGCGCCTCCATGCTCTGGACACTACGCTGACAGACACAGCAAACCTTCTTGCCACAGCTCGCATTGATGTGCCATCCTGGATGAGCTGCACTACCTGAGCCACTTGTGTGGGTTGTAGACTCCGTCTCATGCTACCACTAGAGTGAGAGCACCGCCAGCATTCAAAAGTGACCAAAACATCAGCCAGGAAGCATAGGAACTGAGAAGTGGTCTGTGGTCACCACCTGCAGAATCACTCCTTTATTGGGGGTGTCTGGCTAATTGCCTATAATTTCCACCTTTTGTCTATTCCATTTGCACAACAGCATGTGAAATTTATTGTCAATCAGTGTTGCTTCCTAAGTGGACAGTTTGATTTCACAGAAGTGTGATTGACTTGGAGTTACATTGTGTTGTTTAAGAGTTCCCTTTATTTTTTTGAGCAGTGTATAATCTGTGTGTCTGTATATATGAGATATTTTACATTTATTTGATCTAAACATGGAATAGAACCACAGATCCCCAAAATGATTTGGTTTCACTACTCAATATATAATCTGTGTGTCTGTATATATGAGATATTTTACATTTATTTGATCTAAACATGGAATAGAACCACAGATCCCCAAAATGATTTTGTTTCACTACTCAATATATAATCTGTGTGTCTGTATATATGAGATATTTTACATTTATTTGATCTAAACATGGAATAGAACCACAGATCCCCAAAATGATTTGGTTTCACTACTCTATATATAATCTGTGTGTCTGTGTCTTTATTTTAGTTTTTAGTTGTCCTCCGATTCTGATTGGGAGCCCCCACTGCCAAGTTGCCCATCCCCCAGGGGAGCTTGTTCATCTAGCCGGACCCCTGCTGTCTCCGGCTCCACATCTACCCCCGCCCTGCCAGGTGTGACAAAGAAGCGGCGATGGGGAAGAGATACACCTGCAATCAGAGAGGAGGGTCGTTGGCACTCTGTGCTGGAGGAGGATGTGCTTTTCCAGCTGTTTTTCACCTCATCTGTTGTTGATTCCCTGGTGTTGAACACTAACAAGTATGGTGCTAAGAAGCAGGCAGGCAAGAAAGAGGGATGGAAGCCCATTTCCATGTCAGATCTTTTTTGTTTCCTGTCAATGGTCATTTACATGGGTATTGTGAAATTGAAAACCCTGAAAGACTACTGGAAAACTGCTCCCCTCTATCAACTGCCTTTCCCCTCCGCTGTCATGTCTTGCAAAAGGTTTCTGACAATCTCACGGGCGCTTCACATCAGTGACCCAGAAGTTGATGAGGACAACGAGAAGAAGAGAGGCACAGCAAGGTTTGATAAGGTTTGCAAAATAAAACCTCTCTACCCCAGCATCGTTGAGGCATGCAAGACTTATTTTCAGCCTGCCCAGAACCTGTCCATCGATGAGAGGATGGTAGCCTCAAAGGCCAGAATTAGCCTAAAGCAATACATGCGTAATAAACCAACTAAGTGGGGTTACAAGCTGTTTGTTTTGGCTGATTCTGCGTGTGCATACGCGTGCAATTTTTTTGTCTATGAGGGGAAGAGCAGTTTTGCGACCGGTAAGGGACTCAGTTATGATTCTGTTATGCAGTTATTAGATTTTCAGCTGCTAGGGAAGGGCTACAAACTTTTTGTGGATAACTTCTACACTAGCCCTACCCTGTTTGCAGACCCGAGGAAGCTGGAGGTGTGGGCTTGTGGCACCATTCGGACCAACAGAGTGGGCTTTCTGAAGACAAAGGTGAACGACATGCCTAAGCGTGCTGAGCGGGGGACCATGAGATGGATTCGCCAAGACGGACTGCTGTTTGTGAAGTGGATGGATACTAGAGAGGTTGTCATGTGCTCCAGTATCTACAAGTCCTTCAGTGGAGATCATGTAATCAGACGTGTAAAGGATGGTTCTGGGTCATGGACCACTAAAAATGTCCCCATTCCTTTAGCTATCAAGGACTACAACAAGAGCATGGGAGGTGTGGACCTGTCAGATGCACTGATTGGCTACTACAATGTGCTCCACAAAACAATGAAGTGGTACAAGACATTTTTCTATCACTTCATTGACATTGCTGTGGTGAATTCCTTCATCCTCCAGAAGGAAATGGCTAAGAGCCGTGGACAGCCCCACATCTCACAGCTAGCCTTCCGAGAGCTGCTCATCCAGGAGCTTGCTTGCTACAGCAAGTCTACTGCAGCACCTTCTGGCCCCTCTACCTCTGTTCCCTCTACCTCTGCCCCCTCTACCTCTGCCCCTTCTGCTCCAACCAGTGCTGTTCACCTGCCCAGATTCATCTCTGCAGGCATGAATGTGCCTCAGGGAAAAAAAGGGCACCGTGGGGAGGCGTCGATGTGTGCTTTGTCACAGGAAATGTCCCATCACCTGCACCACCTGTTCAGTAACCCTCTGCTTTACAGCAGAAAGAGACTGCTATTGGGCATGGCATCAGCAGAACAATATTATGTAGAGGACTGAGGGTCTTCACAATATTGTATATTATACTTTGAATGTGTGTAAATAGTTACCATTATTTATTTATTTTTCAATTTTTCAAATTGTTATATTATTATTATTTTTTGTTGGGGTGTGTGTTAGAATAGCATTTTAGTATTTTGTATATAGTAATTTACTTCAAAATGTATCACTGTACCAATTTGGCCATTTGGGTACATTTGGGCAACTTGTGTGGGACACCTGGGTGACTACATGCTCAATGTCATGTAGCTCACTCGTTCCTGAAGATATCTTTTTGAAACTTTTTTCTAATACTGTTGCCATCTTATGTTCTGCATCAAAATTATCCCCAGCATCATATCTGAATGTTTGCCTGTTCTTGTTAGGTTGAAAGATGATGCAACAACAATAAAAACAAAAAACGTATGTTTATTTCCTTGTATTTTCTTCTACCAGATCTATTGTGTTATATTCTCCTACATTCAATTCACATTTCCACAAATTTCAGAGTGTTTCCTTTCAAATGATACCAAGAATATGCCTCTCCTTGCCTCTGGGGCTGAGCTACAGACAGTTAGATTTGGGTATGTCTTCAGGCGGAAATTGAGAGAAGGGGGGGGGGTATCCCATTAACTTCTTTGGGCTGCAAGCCGGAAGCCGGGCACAATATGACAACAGCCACTTCAAGTGCAGGGCGCGAAATTCAAAATATAATTTTTAGAAATATTTAACTTTCACACATTAACAAGTCCAATACAGCATATGAAAGATAAACATATTGTGAATCCAGCCAACATATCCGATTTTTAAAATGTTTTACAGCGAAAACACCACGTATATTTATGTTAGCTCACCACCAAATACAAAAAAGGACAGACATTTTTCACAGCACAGGTAGCATGCACAAAACCAACCTAACTAACCAAGAAACAACTTCAGATGACAGTCTTATAACATGTTATTCAATAAATCTATGTTTTGTTCGAAAAATGTGCATATTTGAGCTATAAATCAGTTTTACATTGCAGCTACCATCACAGCTACCATCAGAAATAGCACCGACGCAGCCAGAGTAATTAGACACCAACGTCAAATACCTAAATACTTATAAAACATTTCTGAAAAATACATGGTGTACAGCAAATGAAAGACAGGCATCTTGTGATTCCAGCCAATATTTCCGATTTCTTAACTCCTAAGTTGGAGATACGGTCGTCAGGATAGGTAGAAGTCTTTACACCTGTGTCAGGGTGGTGAAGTCTTGTTCCTTGGTGAAAAAAAATCTTTGTCTTTAGTTGGTAAAGGTGATGTCTTGAGTAAAAAGTGGAGGAGGTTGTGTTCATCAGAAGATCCAGTTGGAGTATGTTGTAGTTGAATCCAGGTTCTTTAGTAAAAAAATGCCTTTTGGTTGAAAAAGGTAGAGTAGGTGATGTGCATCCAAGGGTCAGGAGTAGAGTAGGGTCATTTTAGGTTGTATTTAATCTAATGATTATTTTTGACCTGTTCACCATCAAACCATTCCTTGGAGAAGTATAATGGGCTAGGGTTAGGGTTAAGAAAAAATTGCCCTTCAAGAGGACCAAGTACACGGGCACCTGTTCTCTAATTCTATTGCTCCTAAGGATACATAATTGTTCTACGGGAAATTAGGAGATATTCCCCATTTGAAGGGGTTATGGTTCATACCGGAAGGAAAACAGATAAAAATCTGCTTTTTTGATGAGGATCCCGGATCCGGGAGGGTGATGAAGTAGAGTTAACTGAGCTACTGGATTTGATCTAAAGTGGGTGTATAATATGGTTTTAACTGACTCTTTACTTATATGATATAGATGTTGTTTGAGTCTGGCTTCCAAGGAATTCCTGGTTTCTCCAATATACAGTTTCCCACATTTCAGACATTCAATTCCATATACAATGTTGGTGGTCTTAAATTGAAATCCCTCCCATACTGGAGCCCCTAGACCCGACCATTTATTCTGAATATATTTTACTTGTCTAAAGTGTGGTCCCCTCCGCACCAGCTTCTCCTTGAATCCAGAGTGTACTAGCACATCTTTCAAATTTTTATTTCGCCGATATGCTGATATTACTCTAAACTGTTCGAGGGTGTCCCCATCCTCCCTTGTCTGCTTAAAATGATCCTTCACTATAGAGTTAAATTTCATAGAAGACTGTGAATATGTGGTGACAAATGGGATAATACATCCATCATTATTAGTCCGCCCATATATAGGTTCAGTTACCACCATAGTGTTCACCTCCGCTCTTATGGTGCGGAGGAAACGTTTCGAGTATCCTCTGGGTCTGAGAGCCTTAAAAATAATTAATATAGCCTTCTTTACATGTTTTTCCTGTGTACAAATCCTATGAAATCTTATAAGCTGCGACTTTATCAACCCTCTGTAGGTGTGTTTTGGATGAAAACTGGATTTATGTAAGAGGGAATGAGTGTCCGTAGGTTTAAAATAAACCTTTGTTGCTAATTGCTTCAGGTTCACTCCCCTCTACAAAAAATACCTCTGTGTCCAAAAATTCTATTCGTTCCGGCTGAACGTTGTATTTAATCGTGATCGACGGATGATGTATATTCAAAATATTCACAAATTCCATAAAATCTGAGGAAGAATGTGTCCATAACCCAAATATATCATCTAGATACCGTAAATACAAAAATGGAAGCTTTTTGCATTTGGGGAAGGCTGATTGTTCCCATTCTGCAATATAAATATTGGCATATGACGGGGCAAACTTCTTTCCCATAGCTGTACCATGGATTTGAAGAAACCAATTAGAGTTGAACTCAAAGTCATTTCTTGTTAAACTAAGTTCCAATAGTTGTAACAAAGCCCCATCTGGTCTATCTAGGTCTGGATATTTATGGGAAATGTTTCTGATTGCTCTAAGGCCCAAGTTGGTGTCAATATTAGTATACAAGGAGTCAATATCAATTGAAAAAAACAGTTTCTTGAGGCACACTAATTCCTTTTAAATTTTGTCACAAATTTGTATGCATCCTTAATGAAACTTTGATGTTTCCGTGACAGGGGATTTATGAAATAATCCAAATACTCCGCTATTCTATACGATTCTGAACCACAATCCGATACAAATCGGCCTACCACATGGAACCTCTGAGGGAATGGTCCAAGTCTCAAGAGGTTTGTGTATTTTAGGCAACAAATAAAATTGTCTGGGGCATCTGGTCCAAATAGATAAAACATTTGTTTGTCTGTAATGTAATTATTCTCATAAAGTTCCCCTATAATCTCCCTCATTTGTCTCTGGGTCTCCTGCTGCAATGAATGAGTCAGTGGTCTATAATGTTTCGAATTACCCAACTGCCTACTCGCCTCTATCAGATACTGGGTTTTATCCAAAATGACAATCTTTGATCCTTTATCCGCTGGTTTTATAATTATATTTGAATTCTTACTTAAGGAATTTAAGGAATTCCGTTCTTGTTTTGTAAGATTATCTTTTCCTGCCATATAAAACCTAAATGTACTAAAGGAAGTAGAGTCCCTTTGGATTAAAGTCTGCATTGTATTAGACACTCCCTGTAATTTAGGCTCCCAGTGTGATGGACCAGTAAACGGTACTCTTTGGTTATCAGTATTATAATTAAAATGATCAAGTCATTTTTATTTTCTATGATAAGTGTGCAGATCCCTCCTGAGCTCCATACGATCTATCTTAGCGGGTGTCGGGAAATAAACATAAGACCCTTCTCCAGAAGTTGCTGTTCTGCCGCTGTAAGTCTAAAAGTAGTCGATAAGTTAAGTACATTAGAGTGCTGGGGAGTAATACCAATACACTCTTCCCCTCTTAATAGTTTAACTGGTCTAGCCAGTAATTTAAAATGTTTACAGCTGTATCTGGTCATCCTGCATTGTGTGAAATCTAAGTTTATTCAGATCCAGTAGTTCCCTACAATTTTTCTGAATATACTGGTTCAATTGATTCCGTACCTCCTGCTTTTCCCATGAAAGCTCATCCGAAAAGTGTATGATGGGAACATAAACCTGTGCATGAGGAAAAACTTCAGTTGTTTTATTCAGTAGTTGTTGCAACTGCTTGACTGCAGTTGTGTACTGCTGGTTCAAGCCGTTAACAAGACCCACTGATAAAACCACCTTCTGTGTGTTTTGCTGTTTCTCCAACTTGCCTATCACTCCTGCAATATGTCTGAAGGTTGCTCCCGGAAAGCTATCTATTTGTGTATTAGTGTCTGTAAAGCTAGGAATGCGCGCAAGGTTGGAATCCCCAATAAAAACCACGGGCTTTGTAATCTCAATACTCCAATCATTTATTTTCCTTTCAGTTCTGGAATGACATGTGGGATAAAGAAGTTTCTTTTTTTACAGGTTCCAGTATTAGTTCTGTCCCAGATCCCGTTTCTTTTCCGTTTTCCATTGCTACCGTACCTTGATGATTATCTTGTTGTGAACCTGCAGTAGAATTGGATAAAACCATGTCATCCATCAAAACAGCCAATGGTAGTTTTAGACTATTTCCGTTATTCACAGTAATCTCCAATCCCTCTGCTGTTAAAGGTACATTTGAGTGTTCTCTACCTGGGATTATCAAGGCTGGGACTTTAGGCTGGGCCAAATTATATCTTGGTTGCTGAGTTTGGGGATTAAATATCCCCGTGCTCTTGATTGTTGGGGTAAGTCTGAAGCTAGTCCCTCCACTCTTTGCAGGGCCTAATTCCCGAGGGGTGAGACAGGTTTCCCATAAGAGGGGAGATAGTTGGTTAGTAGGTGGGCTCATAGAATGAACCACTCTACGGGGAGAAGTAGGCCCAACATGAACCTCTACCTGCACCTCCCTTCCCTGTGTACCCCCAGCAAACCCTATGGTATTGCTGTTGGTAGTCAGGCTATGGTTTGTCTACAGGAATACTGAAGGCCTGTTCCTTAACCATATTACCCCTTACCGAGGTGTCACTCGATCCCCCTGGAGTATTCCTGCATATTCCAGAGTCCCTGTGGGCCTGGGCTCCCATTAAGACCTTGCCAGTCGGTGACTTGCTAGTCACTGCAGCAGCATAACTGAAATTAGCTTGATGAAGTTATCCTCCCACCTCCTCCCAGCTTCCAACTGCACTGAAGATAGGAAACACTGTCACCACCGACAAATCCACTATAATTGAGAATTTCAATAAGCATTTTTTTTACGGCTGGCCATGCTTTCCACCTGGCTACCCCTACCCCGGTCAACAGCACTGCCCTCCCCTCAGCTACTCGCCCAAGCCTTCCCCATTTCTCTTTCTCCCAAATACAGTCAGCTGATGTTCTGAAAGAGCTGCAAAATCTGGACCCTTACAAATCAGCCGGGCTAGATAATCTGGACCCTTTCTTTCTAAAACTATCTGCTGAAATTGTTGCCACCCCTATTACTAGCCTTTTCAACCTCTCTTTCGTGTCGTCTGAGATTCCCAAAGATTGGAAAGCAGCTGCGGTCATCCCCTTCTTCAAAGGGGGGGACACTCTTGACCCAAACAGCTACAGACCTATATCTATCCTACCCTGCCTTTTCTAAGGTCTTCGAAAGCCAAGTCAACAAACAGATTACCGACCATTTCGAATCCCATCATACCTTCTCCGCTATGCAATCTGGTTTCAGAGCTGGTCATGGGTGCACCTCAGCCACGCTCAAGGTCCTAAACGATATCTTAACCGCCATCGATAAGAAACAATACTGTGCAGCCGTATTCATCGACCTGGCCAAGGCTTTTGACTCTGTCAATCACCACATCCTCATCGGCAGACTCGACAGCCTTGGTTTCTCTAATGATTGCCTCGCCTGGTTCACCAACTACTTCTCTGATCGAGTTCAGTGTGTCAAATCGGAGGGTCTGTTGTCCGGGCCTCTGGCAGTCTCTATGGGGGTGCCACAGGGTTCAATTCTTGGACCGACTCTCTTCTCTGTATACATCAATGATGTCGCTCTTGCTGCTGGTGAGTCTCTGATCCACCTCTACGCAGACGACACTATTCTGTATACTTCTGGCCCTTCTCTTGACACTGTGTTAACAACCCTCCAGGCGAGCTTCAATGCCATACAACTCTCCTTCCGTGGCCTCCAATTGCTCTTAAATACAAGTAAAACTAAATGCATGCTCTTCAACCGATCGCTGCCTGCACCTGCCCGCCTGTCCAACATCACTACTCTGGACGGCTCTGACTTAGAATATGTGGACAACTACAAATACCTAGGTGTCTGGTTAGACTGTAAACTCTCCTTCCAGACTCACATCAAACATCTCCATTCCTATTCCGCAACAAAGCATCCTTCACTCATGCTGCCAAACATACCCTTGTAAAACTGACCATCCTACCAATCCTCGACTTCGGTGATGTCATTTACAAAATAGCCTCCAAAACCCTACTCAATAAATTGGATGCAGTCTATCACAGTGCCATCCGTTTTGTCACCAAAGCCCCATATACTACCCACCACTGCGACCTGTACACTCTCGTTGGCTGGCCCTCGCTTCATACTCGTCGCCAAACCCACTGGCTCCAGGTCATCTACAAGACCCTGCTAGGTAAAGTCCCACCTTATCTCAGCTCGCTGGTCACCATAGCAGCACCTACCTGTAGCACGCGCTCCAGCAGGTATATCTCTCTGGTCACCCCCAAAACCAATTCTTCCTTTGGCCGCCTCTCCTTCCAGTTCTCTGCTGCCAATGACTGGAACGAACTACAAAAATCTCTGAAACTGGAAGCACTTATCTCCCTCACTAGCTTTAAGCACCAGCTGTCAGAGTAGCTCATAGATTACTGCACCTGTACATAGCCCATCTATAATTTAGCCCAAACAACTACCTCTTTACCTACTGTATTTATTTTGCTCCTTTGCACCCCATTATTTCTATCTCTACTTTGCACATTCTTCCACTGCAAACCAACCATTCCAGTGTTTTTACTTGCTATATTGTATTTACTTCGCCACCATGGCCTTTTTTATATTTTTATTTATTTTGTTTTGTTATTGTTATTTTGTTTGCCTTCACCTCCCTTATCTCACCTCACTTTCTCACATTGTATATAGACTTATTTTTCACTGTATTATTGACTATGTTTGTTTTACTCCATGTGTAACTATGTGTTGTTGTATGTGTCGAACTGCTTTGCTTTATCTTGGCCAGGTCGCAATTGTAAATGAGAACGTGTTCTCAACTTGCCTACCTGGTTAAATAAAGGTGAAATAAATAAAAATCAGTTTAGTAGAGGCAGGTGGGTCAATGGGTTTTTGCAGCATGTCTTTTAAGGTAGTTACTGAAGAAGATGTAAATTTGTGTTTGTATCTGGCCTTTGCCCACATCACCGCCTTATCTAGAGCTTCCTGGTTATAGGTAGAGGTATTCTGAATGCATAAGGCAATTACCCCATCATAATGCTCCCTCAGAATATGCATATTGTTCTCCATCCACCTGCTGGTATTAAGTTTTACCTTTTCCAGGGTCTGTTGGTTAGGCGAGGAGGGTTTAATAAAGGCCGCCAATTTGTTCACCTGTCTTACCATACCTGCTGGAAAAGAATGATTAACTGCAGAGTAATCTAAAATTTCTGACTGATGAATTGCTTGTAAAGCCTTAAAATATCCCTTTGTGAGGGTTATATCTTGCAGAGGAGGAATATTCTTAATTTCTCCAGTAGATTCACCCTGATCATTTAGATTAACTAGAGCCTGGAAACGGTTAGATACTGGCACTGCCATGGTAAAGAATCAAATAACCGGAACCCTTGCTGGGAATCCCCACTAAAAGAAAGGATCATATGAAGGTTGAAATATAAAAATAAATATATATATACACACACAAAGGACAAAAATAAAAAATATATGTACACCAAAAAGGGGTTAGGGTTATGATAAATTCAGTTTCTTGATGTTTTGCACCTTGCGTTGCACTGGGCTATTGTGATCTGTTATTGCGTCCATTCTGGGTTTATTGGAAAGTATGTGTATATGAGAAAATATGAGATGTATGAATAGTTTACCTACACTTACACTTTGCCATTCAATCCATTCTGGATTCTGCAGCCTTTCTCTGGGCTATGGTCCAGGTGGAGACAGTTTCTAGCCCAGTGATGTTCAGATGTATAATAGGGTGTGTTTGGAAATGTGTGACTAAATGTGTAATTTAGGCAATTTATTTTTAGTGATTTGTATACAGATGTTGTTTGGATCTACAATTTTAACACGTCTCAGTTTCCCCCACAGATTTTGACAATGCACAGGTGATTGCATAAACGATGTTGGTGCTGTTTATGTTCATCAGTTGTTTGATTGGGCTAAAGGTGTGTGCGTGTGGATTGTGTATGTTTGTCAGTTGTCTGTAGTAGTGATTTTCCGTGGGTACTGAGGGAGAGGGCCTGTTTGAAAATGTTGCATGGACTAAGAGGTCCTTCAGATTGGGATTCCTCCTGTATGCTGAGATGGTTCGGAATGGTTGTAGTTGGGGGAATGCATGTTGTGTATTTAAAAATGCGCTTTTTAGTTGTAAGTGTATGCGTTGATTTGTGTGTGAGTAAGTGCTAATAATAGGTAACTTCTGGGGTTCAGGCCCTGTACTCAAGATGGGAGTGGGGTTGGGGTTAGGGTTGGTGTCAGGAACAGTACCACCTGGGTTAAGGTTAGGGTTAGGGTTGGTGTCAGGAACAGTACCACCTGGGTTAGGGTTAGGGTTAGGGTTGGTGTCAGGAACAGTACCACCTGGGTTAAGGTTAGGGTTAGGGTTAGGATCAGGAACAGTACCACCTGCGTTAGGGTTGGGGTTGGTGTCAGGAACAGTACCACCTGGGTTAAGGTTAGGGTTGGGGTTGGGGTTAGGGTTCGGGTTTGCGTCAGGAACAGTGCCACCTGGGTTAAAGTTAGGGTTAGGCAATTGATTTTGGATGATGCTTGCTAGTGTGTCAGCTTTGATGTATCTCAGTGACCGTTTTGAGTACCCCCTCCTCCTCAATGCCTCAAATAATGTGTGTAGCTGTATAATCTGTATAATCGGATGAGTTGTGATTTGACAATCCCCCTAAAGGTATGTTTGGGGTGGAAACTGGATCGGCGGAGTAATGCATGTGTGTGTTTGTTTGAAATAAACTTTAGTGTGTAGGTAAACTATGGTTGCTTCAGTGTCTGGAAAGAAAACGGTGGTGTCTAGGAAATGTATTCTATGTGGGTGTATGACATATTTAACTGTAATGGTGGGATGGTGATTGTTCAGGATGTCTATGAATGTGGTGAAGTCCTGTAGATTGCCACACTCCGAAGATATCATCCAGGTAGCGTTTGTAAAACAAGGGAAGGCCCATTGCTGTCCCATGAATCTGTAGATGGTATTGGTTGTTAAATGTAAAATAATTATTTCTCAGCCCCAGTTCAAGTAGCTGTAAGATGTGTTTGTCTGGTCTCTGTCTATCTGGATATCTTCAGAGTGCGGCTTCCACTGCTGCCATAGGGGTTAGGGTCAGGGTCAGGTTTAGGTTTAGGGTTAGGTTCAAAGAAAAACAGACGAATCTGATATGCACTGGCACAGGCAATCCCTTTAGGATAGATGGTTTAGACTATTGTATAAAATACTTTAATGACTTAAAAAATATATAAAAACATATTTTTTTAAAAGGACCAGAACCAGGATTTAAGATTATAATCATAAGGTTTAGGTTAAGAGCCAGGGATTCCAAACTAAAAAATAGAGACCATGGGCTCAGCTCAAGGCTGTGGTCTAAGGGTTAAGGTTAGGCATGAGGGTCTAGATTAGGGTTGGAAATTAGGGTTAGGATTTAGGAACTGGGGGTTAAGGTTAGAGTTCAGGTTGGGTTACGGTTAGGTTTAGAATATAGGTCAGGATTAAATTAGGATCAGGTATGGGGGTGCAAAGGTTAAGGTTAGGCATGAAGATCTTGGGGTTAGGGTTAGGGGTTTAGGGTCTGTAAGGAGAACCACCCAATGAACAAACCAAATAAATTACTAAATAAGAGACAATCATAAGTGTTAACAAACAATGGCTATTTAACCATGTACACTGCAAGATAAAAGTGCTTTAAACTCAAGAGTGCTATAAAAGTCTCCAAACAATAGATAAGTTAAAATCACGCCACACAAAAAAATCTAAAAATAAGTGCCATCATATTTATAGTAAATATTCAAAAAGTATAAAAATAAATCCATAAATAATTGAATAAATAAACATTTATAATGGGCAGCTCTCCCGCCATCCCCCACTACCTCCCCCACCCAATCATCCATGTCACTGCCCTGGAGAGGCCCCCTCCCATCAAGTAAGCCAAGATAAATTTAATATTTTTCATTCAGGCCCTTAGGATCTATCGTATTGAGGCGCGCAATCCAAATTCTTTCCATCCCCTGTCGTTGTGTCCTGGACCAGCTCCCATTTGTTTCCAGACCAAAAATACTCAAACCCCCCACTGCATGTAGGCCAAAATGCAAGTACAGTACTCTTATTACCTTTAGCCATATGGTGTTTTAGTCTGGTTGGTAATTCTTACTGGTTGGTAGGTGATCAAATACTTATGTCATGCAATAAAATGCAAAGGAATTACTTAAAAATCATACAATGTGATTTTCTGGATTTTTGTTTTAGATTCCGTCTCTCACAGTTGAAGTGTACCTATGATAAAAATTACAGACCTCTACATGCTTTGTAAGTAGGAAAACCTGCAAAATCGGCAGTGTATCAAATACTTGTTCTCCCCACTGTATATTGTGAGAAGTTGTAATGGCAGGATGATGTGTATTGAGGGTTTCTAAAAAAACACTCAAAGTCCTGCATAGAACTCACCCAAATTCCAAAGATGTCATCCAAATACCTGAGATATAGCAAAGGAAGGGTGTTGCATTTAAGAAAAACTGTCTCCTCCCAAAAACCCATATATAAGTTGGCAAAGGCTGGAGCAAATTTCTTACCCATGGCGGTGCCATGGATCTGAAGATAAAACTCATCATTAAAGTTGAAGTCATTCCTCAAAAGACTCAATTCCAACAGATCTAAGATTTCCTTATCCGGGCGCTGAGGGTCAGGAAACCTATCAAAGGCTTGTTTTACTGCCCGCAGTCCCAAAGAAGTTTCAATGTTTGTATATAATGAGTTAACCTTTCACGAGTCACAAACCCTGATCCGGGATCCCCCCATCACAAAAGCTGACTAGCATAACCTAGCCTAAAGTTACAGGGATATCATAAAATAAAATGTTCATGAAATCACAAGTCCAAGACACCAAATGAAAGATACAGATCTTGTGATTCAAGCCATCATCTCTGATTTTTTAAATGTTTTACAGGGAAGACACAATATGTAAATCTATTAGCTAACCACGTTAGCAAAAGACACCACTTTTTTTACTCCACCATTTTTTTTACTGCATCAGTAGCTATCACAAATTCGACCAAATAAAGATATAAATAGCCACTAACCAAGAAACAATTCTCATCAGATGACAGTCTGATAACATTTATTGTATAGCATAGGTTTTGTTAGAATAATGTGCATATTTCAGGTATAAATCATAGTTTACAATTGCAGCCCCCATTACAACTATCACTAAAATGACTAGAATAACTACAGAGACCATCGTGTATTAGCTAATTACTCATCATAAAACATTTCTTAAAAATACACAGCGTACAGCAGATGAAAGACACAGATCATGTGAATATAGCCAATATGTCAGATTTTCTAAGTGTTTTACAGCGAAAACACAATATAGCGTTATCTTAGCTTACTACAAGTCAGTCACACAGCATTGATTCATGCCAAAAATAGCAATAACGTTATAAACCACCAAACGCTATTAATTTTTTCACTAACCTTCTCAGAATTCTTCAGATGACAGTCCTGTAACATCATATTACACAATGCATATAGTTTGTTCGAAAATGTGCATATTTAGCCGCACAATTCGTGGTTACACAACGTGTTTAGTGGGCAAAAAAATCAAGCAATCTGTCCTGCGCCATTTTGGAAAGGCACCTAATCTTATCGAAAACTATTCATAAACTTGACTAAAAAAATACAGGTTGGACAGCAATTGAAAGAGAAATTAGTTCTTAATGCAATCGCTGAATTACATTTTTAAAATTAACCTTACTGCGCAATACTGGGTACAATACAGGGTGCGATAGCGCAACGCTACATGGAAAATAATGGCGTCTAATACATTTTTCTTTTTCAACAGAACAACGTTTTATCAGCATAAATAGTACCTACTATTAGCTGAACTCCCATCAGAATCTTGTGAAAGGTGTCCGTTGGCCAAAAGAATCGTTGCTGGGTTGGAGAATGTTTCCCTCGACGTTGCAATTAGCAGTACAGAATGGCATTCGAGAGAGAGACACCCACGTTTCTACAGCGCCATGGAAATAAATACCTGAAAATCGCAATATACTGACCTAAACTGGTATAATTCGGTTCAAAATAACAAGATTATGATGTCTTTAAAGCCTATAGCGAATAAAAACAGAGCCGGATACTTCTAGGAGCTAAAACCAGACGTTCTAAAAAGACATGCCAAGACCCTCTTTGCGTCAGCGCGAAGTCCCAAAAGGTCGGACACCTCGGTTCCAATCAATTTAAAAACTTTGGGAAATACGTAGAGACGTCATTTCAACTCTCCCTATTCGCTAACAGCCAGGGGAAGGCGTATGCAGTGCATCTCAACCAATAGAAGACAGGCAAAGTTAAAGACAGGTCTCAAAGCAGATGATAAAATTTCCCATTCTCACACAGACAGGAAAAGTGCTCTAAGTCGAGTTCTGTTTCACTTAGACATAATTCCAACGGTTTTAGAAACTAGAGTGTTTTCTATCCAATAGTAAGAATAATATGCATATTGTACGAGCAAGAATTGAGTAGGAGACCGTTTACATTGGATACACATTTGTGCTATGTCGAAATAGCACCCCCCCTAGTGGCAAGAAGTTTTAATATCCACAGAGAATAAGAACGCTCCTAGTGGTAGTTCGAGACCTTTAAGTTTGTCAACAAAATCATATGTGTCCTTAACATAAGAGGCATGCTTCTGGGATAGCGGATTGATAAAATAGTCAATATATTCAGCAATTTGATACGATTCCGATCCACAGTCACTAACAATTGGGCGGCCGCTAGGGATCTGAAAGGGCACAGACCACTCTTCCAAAGGTTTGTGAATTTTTGGAAGAAGATAAAATTGTCGCGGTCTTGGTACCTCCGGGCCCAACAGGTAAGTATATTGTTTGGAAGTGATAAGCTTTTTTTCAAGCAATTCCACCAATATCCTCTTGATCATGTTTTGAGTCTCAGATTGAATAGAGTGGTCTAATAGGACATAATTTTTCGCGTTATTCAATTGCCTGTTAGCCTCCAACAAATACTGTACTCTGTCCATGATTACAATCTGTGATCCTTTATCCGCAGGTTTAATGACTATACTCTGATTGGACCCAAACGATTTAATAGTGTCTAGCTCCAATTGCGTAATATTCCCCTTAGTGACTGGCCCAGGTCGGAACCTCCTAAATGCATCCAGGTCCTTCCTAATCAATGTCTGAATGGTGGGAGATACAGATTGTACTCTAGGTTCCCAAACCGAGGGATCTGTAAAAGGCACAAAAGGAATATCAGTTTCATAATTAAAATGATCCAACAATTTTAACCTCCTATGGTATAGGTGTAGGTCCCTGCGAAGCTCCATTCTGTCCAGTATTCCCGGAGTGGGGATAAAAGACAATCCCCATTCCAATACCTTTCTTTCCATCTTAGAGAGCCTGTATGAGTGAGAGATTAGTGATATTTGAATGTGGAGCTGTATCAAGGCACTTTTCTGAGAGGCTTGTACGTCACTTCCTCTTGAATTTGCAGACGTGTTGCTGTGCGTTTTGTTGCTGTGCGTTTTGTTGCCAACTTTACTTTGCTAGCTTTGCTTTGCTAGCTGACAACCGTTTATATTTTTAGTTTTTCCATCACAACTTTTTTCCCTCATTCAACTTTTTCACTCCGGACGCTTTATCTGGACATGGTTCGTCAGCACCTTCAACAGCCGAAGCTAAGTAGTAACATTAACATGATGTCTTCTAATTGCATTCGCTGTACTCATAATATACAGAAGAATGATCGCCTTACGGCGAGGATAGCTGTGCTAAAAGCCCAGCTTCAAACGCAATCGTTAGGCAAGGGTAATTTCAGTGTAGGAAAGGGTGAAACAGCGTCTGTGCCACCAGTAAGTACAGATAGTAACGTTAGTATAAATCCCCCCGCACTGTCCCCGCAGCCGGAAAATTCTCATGGCTTCTGGAGGGAAATGCTGTTGGAATGCTCAACCGGTGTCGCTCATTCAGCCGACAGAAACTTTCAACCGGTTTTCCCCATTGAGTAGCGAGTCGGAGTCTGAGGCCGAGTCTTCTCTTGTCTCTACTCCTCCCGTTACGGGGTCTGAGACGCCGAAGGCTCCCACCATTAGCTCTGACAAATTGAAAACCCTAGTCATTGGCGACTCCATTACCTGCAGTATTAGACTTAAAACGAATCACCCAGCGATCATACACTGTTTTGCCAGGGGGCAGGGCTACCGACGTTAAGGCTAATCTGAAGATGGTGCTGGCTAAAGCTAAAACTGGTGAGTGTAGAGAGTATAGAGATATTGTTATCCACGTCGGCACCAACGATGTTAGGATGAAACAGTCAGAGGTCACCAAGCACAACATAGCTTCAGCCTGTAAATCAGCTAGAAAGATGTCGGCATCGAGTAATTGTCTCTGGCCCCCTTCCAGTTAGGGGGAGTGATGAGCTCTACAGCAGAGTCTCACAACTCAATCACTGGTTGAAAACTGTTTTCTGCCCCTCCCAAAAGATAGAATTTGTAGATAATTGGCCCTCTTTCTGGGACTCACCCACAAACAGGACCAAGCCTGACCTGCTGAGGAGTGACGGACTCCATCCTAGCTGGAGGGGTGCTCTCATCTTATCTACTAACATAGATAGGGCTCTAACTCCTCTAGCTCCACAATGAAATAGGGTGCAGGCCAGGCAGCAGGCTGTTAGCCAACCTGCCAGCTTAGTGGAGTCTGCCAATCGCACAGTCAGTGTAGTCAGCTCAGCCATCCCCATTGAGACTGTGTCTGTGCCTCGACCTAGGTTGGGCAAAACTAAACATGGCGGTGTTCGCCTTAGCAATCTCACTAGGATAAAGACCTCCTCCATTCCTGCCATTATTGAAAGAGATCGTGATACCTCACATCTCAAAATAGGGTTACTTAATGTTAGATCCCTCACTTCAAAGGCAGTCATAGTCAATGAACTAATCACTGATCATAATCTTGATGTGATTGGCCTGACTGAAACATGGCTTAAGCCTGATGAATTTACTGTGTTAAATGAGGCCTCACCTCCTGGTTACACTAGTGACCATATCCCCCGTGCATCCCGCAAAGGCGGAGGTGTTGCTAACATTTACGATAGCAAATTTCAATTTACAAAAAAAAAAAATGACGTTTTCGTCTTTTGAGCTTCTAGTCATGAAATCTATGCAGCCTACTCAATCACTTTTTATAGCTACTGTTTATAGGCCTCCTGGGCCATATACAGCGTTCCTCTCTGAGTTCCCTGAATTCCTATCAGACCTTGTAGTCATAGCAGATCATATTCTAATTTTTGGTGATTTTAATATTCTAATGGAGAAGTCCACAGACCCACTCCAAAAGTCTTTCGGAGCCATCATCGACTCAGTGGGTTTTGTCCAACATGTCTCTGGACCTACTCACTGCCACAGTCATACTCTGGACCTAGTTTTGTCCCATGGAATAAATGTTGTAGATCTTAATGTTTTTCCTCATAATCCTGGACTGTCGGACCACCATTTTATTACGTTTGCAATCGCAACAAATAATCTGCTCAGACCCCAACCAAGGAGCATCAAAAGTCGTGCTATAAATTCTCAGACAACACAAAAATTCCTTGACGCCCTTCCAGACTCCTTCTGCCTACCCAAGGACGTCAGAGGACAAAAATCAGTTAACCACCTAACTGAGGAACTCAATTTAACATTGCGCAATACCCTAGATGCAGTTGCACCCCTAAAAACGAAAAACATTTGTCATAAGAAACTAGCTCCCTGGTATACAGAAAATACCCGAGCTTTGAAGCAAGCTTCCAGAAAATTGGAACGGAAATGGCGCCACACCAAACTGGAAGTCTTCCGACTAGCTTGGAAAGACAGTACCGTGCAGTACCGAAGAGCCCTCACTGCTGCTCGATCATCCTACTTTTCCAACTTAATTGAGGAAAATAAGAACAATCCAAAATTTCTTTTTGATACTTTTGCAAAGCTAACTAAAAAGCAGCATTCCCCAAGAGAGGATGGCTTTCACTTCAGCAGTAATAAATTCATGAACTTCTTTGAGGAAAAAATCATGATCATTAGAAAGCAAATTACGGACTCCTCTTTAAATCTGCATATTCCTCCAGGGCTTAGCTGTCCTGGATCTGCACAGCTCTGCCAGGGCCTGGGATCGGGAGAGACACTTAAGTGTTTTAGTACTATATCTCTTGACACAATGATGAAAATAATCATGGCCTCTAAACCTTCAAGCTGCATACTGGATCCTATTCCTACTAAACTACTGAAAGAGCTGCTTCCTGTGCTTGGCCCTCCTATGTTGAACATAATAAACGGCTCTCTATCCACCGGATGTGTACCAAACTCACTAAAAGTGGCCGTAATAAAGCCTCTCTTGAAAAAGCCAAACCTTGACCCGGAAAATATAAAAAACTAATCGGCCTATATCGAATCTTCCATTCCTCTCAAAAAAAATTGAAAAAGCTGTTGCGCAGCAACTCACTGCCTTCCTGAAGACAAACAATGTATACGAAATGCTTCAGTCTGGTTTTAGACCCCATCATAGCACTGAGACTGCACTTGTGAAGGTGGTAAATGACCTTTTAATGGCGTCAGACCGAGGCTCTGCATCTGTCCTCGTGCTACTAGACCTTAGTGCTGCCTTTGACACCATCGATCACCACATTCTTTTGGAGAGACTGGAAACCCAAATTGGTCTACACGGACAAGTTCTGGCCTGGTTTAGATCTTACCTGTCGGAAAGATATCAGTTTGTCTCTGTGAATGGTTTGTCCTCTGACAAATCAACTGTACATTTCGGTGTTCCACAAGGTTCCGTTTTAGGACCACTATTGTTTTCGCTATATATTTTACCTCTTGGGGATGTTATTCGAAAACATAATGTTAACTTTCACTGCTATGCGGATGACACACAGCTGTACATTTCAATGACACATGGTGAAGCCCCAAAATTGCCCTCGCTAGAAGCCTGTGTTTCAGACATAAGGAAGTGGATGGCTGCAAACTTTCTACTTTTAAACTCGGACCAAACAGAGATGCTTGTTCTAGGTCCCAAGAAACAAAGAGATCTTCTGTTAAATCTGACAATTAATCTTGATGGTTGTAAAGTCGTCTCAAATAAAACTGTGAAGGACCTCGGCGTTACTCTTGACCCTGATCTCTCTTTTGACGAACATATCAAGACTGTTTCAAGGACAGTTTTTTTCCATCTACGTAACATTGCAAAAATCTGACATTTTCTGTCCAAAAATGATGCAGAAAAATTAATCCATGCATTTGTTACTTCTAGGTTAGACTACTGCAATGCTCTACTTTCCGGCTACCCGAATAAAGCACTAAATAAACTTCAGTTAGTGCTAAATACGGCTGCTAGAATCCTGACTAGAACCAAGAAATTTGATCATATTACTCCAGTGCTAGCTTCCCTACACTGGCTTCCTGTTAAGGCAAGGGCTGATTTCAAGGTTTTACTGTTAACCTATAAAGCGTTACATGGGCTTGCTCCTACCTATCTTTCCGAGTTGGTCCTGCCGTACATACCTATACGTACGCTACGGTCACAAGACGCAGGCCTCCTAATTGTCCCTAGAATTTCTAAGCAAACAGCGGGAGGCAGGGCTTTCTCCTATAGATCTCCATTTTTATGGAACGGTCTGCCTACCCATGTGAGAGACGCAGACTCGGTCTCAACCTTTAAGTCTTTACTGAAGACTTATCTCTTCAGTAGGTCATATGATTGAGTGTAGTCTGGCCCAGGAGTGTGAAGGTGAACGGAAAGGCTCTGGAGCAACGAACCGCCCTTGCTGTCTCTGCCTGGCCGGTTCCCCTCTCTCCACTGGGATTCTCTGCCTCTAACCCTATTACAGGGGCTGAGTCACTGGCTTACTGGTGCTCTTTCATGCCGTCCCTGGGAGGGGTGCGTCACTTGAGTGGGTTGAGTTACTGACGTGATCTTCCCGTCTGGGTTGGCGCCCCCCCCTTGGTTTGTGCTGTGGTGGAGATCTTTGTGGGCTATACTCGGCCTTGTCTCAGGATTGTAAGTTGGTGGTTGAAGATATCCCTCTAGTGGTGTGGGGGCTGTGCTTTGGCGTTATATCCTTCCTGTTTGGCCCTGTCCGGGGGTTTCTTCTGATGGGGCCACAGTGTCTCCTGACCCCTCCTGTCTCAGCCTCCAGTATTTATGCTGCAGTAGTTTATGTGTCGGGGGGCTAGGGTCAGTTGGTTATACCTGGAGTACTTCTCCTATCTTATCCAGTGTCCTGTGTGAATTTAAGTATGCTCTCTCTAATTCTCTCGTTCTCTCTTTCTTTCTCTCTCTCGGAGAACCTGAGCCCTAGGACCATACGTCACGGCAAACCGGGCATGATGACTCCTTGCTGTCCCCAGTCCGCCTGGCCTTGCTGCTATTCCAGTTTCAACTGTTCTGCCTGCGGTTATGGAACCCCTACCTGTCCCAGACCTACTGTTTTCAACTCTTAATGATCGGCTATGAAAAGCCAACTGACATTTATTCCTGATTATTATTTGACCATGCTTGTCACTTATGAACATTTTGAACATCTTGGCATAGTTCTGTTATAATCTCCACCCGGCACAGCCAGAAGAGGACTGGCCACCCCTCATAGCCTGGTTCCTCTCTAGGTTTCTTCCTAGGTTTTGGCCTTTCTAGGGAGTTTTTCCTAGCCACCGTGCTTCTACACCTGCATTGCTTGCTGTTTGGGGTTTTAGACTGGGTTTCTGTACAGCACTTCGAGATATTAGCTGATGTACGAAGGGCTATATAAAATAAACTTGATTTGTTCTCCCCTTACATGTTTAAATTATCCAGCCAAGAGTTTAAGATCATATTTCCTGTTTCAGATGTCCAATGTACTGGGTCACGTGGCAGTGTGTGGAACCTAAGTTTGCTAATCTCAGGTAAATAGTTGCATTGCTCTAGGATTTTTTGGTTAAGTTGATCCAAGAGTAACTGTTGCTGTTTTTCTAGTCTGTCTGAATAGTTAATGATGGGCACGTAGAGTATGGCATTCGGAAATTTACTTTCTGCCATTTTCAGCAGTTGTTGTAGTTGCTTCCAGGAGGTCAACGCCAGCTGTTTCAAAAGGCAGTTGTTTAGACCCCCGATAGTACCACCTTCTCCACTGTTGGGTGTTGTTCTAATTTTTCTACTACCCCTTTTAGATGGTGGAATGTAGCACCAGGGACGCTATCTGCCTGCACTCTAGGGTCAGTAAATCTAGGTATCCGTGAAATATTAGAGTCTCCAATTATAACAATTGTTTTTTTAATTGTCAGTTCCCAATCCCAAATTTTCCTAGTAGAATTTTGGTGTCTAACTGGTTCAAGGCAGGTAGAAATAGACTTCCTGACAGGTAGATTAATCACTGGGGAAGAAGAAACCCCTGGATTCACTTCGGCTGTAACAGATCCCACTGTTTTGCTCTGACCTGGTTCAAGAGGTGGCGGTCCCGAAGAGAACAGCAGCGGGAGGACGGGAGCGGCCGCAACGTGGGACTCCCCGGGGGGCTCAGACAAGGACGTATTCAAGGAAGATTCCGTTTTGTCGTCACTTCTCATATGTTCATCCCCCTCTCGGGTCCCAAGGGCAGCCCCACACGGGTCCCGCTCCCCTCCAACTCCGGGGACCTCCTGGCCAGAGTCAGATAAAGAGGAAATAGTATTACTGCATTGTAAAATGACATTACTGTATAAAAGCCTCTTAGGACTGTGAACAAGAGCAGAGTTCACCTGTGTTTGCTTCCAAATATCCACCCCCCCTGGCACTAGCTCTGTGGTCAGTGGATCTCCAGCAAGTACTTGGGGTCTAGGGGAATGTATATCGGCCATGACTAAACTAGTTTTCCCCTGCTCCAGCTCTAGAGCTGGTAGACTGGGAGACCTCCTAGGGGAGCCCCTTTTAGGTCTGTTTTTAGCCCCACCATTAACTAACCCACTGGCCGGACAGCCATTTCCCATTCCCCCCACGTTACTGGGAGCTGGACACAGGACCCCGGACAAGGGCGGAAAAGCCTCCATAGTCAGCTGGCCTGGGCCTACCACCTCACTAGCACCCACACTGGCCTTAGGAAGCATCGCCTGTAACGTTGTCACTGAAGACTGAGTAAATTTACGCTTATATCTGGCCCTTGCCCAAGCAACCGCTCGCTCAAAGGAGTTGGTATCAAAACTCCCCACCTCCAGTAACCCCGCTGTCAGGACTGAGTCATAATGGTCCACCAAGATGCACATATTGGTGTCCATCCAGTGGTCCGTATTATCCTTTACCAGTGCCAGGGTGGTTGAATTGGGTGAGGAAGGTTTGATAAAAGCTGTAAGCCTAACATGTTTCATCATGCCAGGCGGAAAGGATCTGGTCCTTTGCAATTCTGTTAAAATTTCTGCATGGTGGATAGCTTGTAATAATTTAAAATACTGTTTGGTTAATTTAGGGTCAAAAGAGGTATTAGGAATGTCTGAGCCTAGGGTGGGTGTGTTCTCCCCCAATACTATAGATTGGGCCAGAGGCCCAAACCGATTTCCTCTAGGAAATATCATCCTCTCCCACCATAAGAAAATATAGCCGCACTCAACAGTTCTCAACTGAGTCTCCACTATATCAAAGGCCGTTTAAAAAAACTAGAGCTAAAGAAAAAAAATCACATTTTCATAAAAACACAAGACATAAAACATGCAAACAATTAAAATCATGAAAGTCCCTAGATGTTGTGCTATCCACACCTGCTTTGGTGGTGGTTCACCAACCAAAGAAAATGGTCCATAAAATTAGCAATGCTCAAAGGTTAAAAAGTTAAAAGGTTATAAAAAAATCCTTCACCTTAGTCTTCTGTACCGGTCTTTGTACTCACTGGTACTTGCTTTTGGGTGCATTTAGTCCAAGAGGCCTTCATACGCTAGGTTCCATAGCTGTTGTTTGTATGGTTTGTGAAGCAGGGCATCTGTCAAAGGAACTTTCAAAAGGTTTTTAAAACAGAAGACAAACAAAGACCTGACGTTTCAGCCTTATGGCTTTCTTCAGAGGTAATAAGTAGTCCCCAACACCTGTGTTAATATGGGGAATTGAGGGGGCGGGTCCATTCTCCCAAGGCACATGTATGGCTTAGTCCTCCGTCCATCACCCACATTCTCCTCCCATCAACCATCCCAATTAGGGTAGGTGTTGGATCATTGTGACCAACAAACAAATGAAGACAATAAGAATACTAAAAACAATTCAGTCAGAAGTCTTTTAAAAAAAACAAATAATGTATAAAATGCCAGGCGCGGGCTAGGTTAGGTTCAAAGAAAAACAGACGAATCTGATATGCACTGGCACAGGCAACCCCTTTAGGATAGATGGTTTAGACTATTGTATAAAATACTTTAATGACTTAAAAAATATATAAAAACATATTTTTAAAAAAGGACCAGAACCAGGATTTAAATTTATAATCATAAGTAAGGTTTAGGTTAAGAGCCAGGGATTCCAAACTAAAAAATAGAGACCATGGGCTCAGCTCAAGGCTGTGGTCTAAGGGTTAAGGTTAGGCATGAGGGACTAGATTAGGGTTGGAAATTATGGTTAGGATTTAGGAACTGGGGGGATAAGGTTAGAGTTCAGGTTGGTTTACGGTTAGGTTTAGAATATAGGTCAGGATTAAATTAGGATCAGGTATGGGGGTGCAAAGGTTAAGGGTTTAGGGTCTGTAAGGAGAACCACCCAATGAACAAACCAAATAAATTACTAAATAAGAGACAATCATAAGTGTTAACAAACAATGGCTATTTAACCATGTACACTGCAAGATAAAAGTGCTTTAAACTCAAGAGTGCTATAAAAGTCTCCAAACAATAGATAAGTTAAAATCACGCCACACAAAAAAAATCTAAGAATATAAAAATAAGTGCCATCATATTTATAATAACTCTTCAAAAAGTATAAAAATACATCCATAAATAATTGAATAAATAAACATTTATAATGGGCGGCTCTCCCGCCATCCCCCACTACCTCCCCCACCCAGTCATCCATGTCACTGCCCTGGAGAGGGTTAGGGTTAGGGTTAGGGTTAGAGGGTTAGAGGGTTAGGGGTTAGGGGTTAAGGGTTAAGGGTTAAGGTTAGGGTTAGGGTAAGGTATAGTTTTAAGAATGGTTAAGTTTAGGTAGGTCTGTCGACTCGATTTAGGATCAGGCAAAATCCCTTGAGTTGCGCCCCTTATGCAGGTTTGGTCCTCGGTTGGTTGCCATGTGTCCATATCGAGTGGTGTGGTCAAGATGTCTAGGTCCGCTATGTCAACGGATGTGGAAAGCATAGTGCAACCTAGGAGTATACTCCCCCTCGGATCCTTCTCTCTTAGCTCCGTGTTGTCTATGTATTCGTCAGTGTTCGTCAGTTTAGGTCCTGGATGTTTTCAATCATGTGTGTAATTCAGGGGTTATTCCCTTCCAGGATCCTAACTCTGAATCAACCCATGTATAGTCCAATCCAGCTGGTCCGTATGGGTATACTCAGCGTAGGATCAGGCAAAACCGTCGAGTTGCGTACCTTGTGCAGGTCCGGACCTCAGTTGGTTGCCATGTATCCCTGTCGAGTGGTAAGTCATTGAACTCCCGTAGGTTTGGGCAGATAAGAACCCAGAAGGCAAGCCCTCTTCAAGGCTATCATACATCCACCTTAGACCTTTCGAAACGTAGGACGGAACTCCTATCGGGGTTTTTTTGGATCAAGCAAACCAACCTCTGGCCTTTGTGTTGTGCGTTTGCCAGTTACAGTTGATCGCCATGCTCCATCCCTACCATTTCAGTCCTAGGTAATTCAATGGTTCGGGTGATAGTGACCAGTGGAATAACTCCCTTCCAGGATCGTAGCATTTCCAGAGGTATATCCTCCCTAGACAGTGAATTTGATCGTAGACAAGGTAAAAAAGTGTGAATCGGTTGTCCAGGCTCAGTGCGGCGGGGTAAGGGGTCCCCCAGTAAAAATTAGTGGGGTCCAATTCTCCGCCAGACACAATCTGGGCACCCCAGGGATTACACGGCCGAGGCGATCCTCCAGCCGCAGCGCCCAACCCCAAAGCCCCACTTTCTAAAGCTAAGGTACCCCAACTCGCTAGGCAGAGCCACGCGCTACTGAACATACTGCCAATCCAGTTCTAAACTGGGGTAGATAGTCGTCCAGCGCGGTACGTGAGTCCCCTGTTTGTATGGAGCTGGGGGGGTTCAGCCGATTCGTCTGCCAACAAGACCCCGAGAGGTCCCGGAGGAGTACAGTCAGTCCATTTCATCCAGTCTTCTTGCTTGGTGTATGGAAGGTGCTAATTTGCTTAGGGTATAATCGCTGCGGGGGAGTCGCCAAGGTCGGGGTCCCAAGAGTAGTTGGAGAAAAAAGGTTCTCGTCCGTTGGGGGTGCTGGTGGGTGTAGGTGAGGTAATTTGGAAGGGTGGTAGGTTGGTGAGGGTATTTTATTTGTAATTTTGTTATTTAGTTCTATTTTATCGTTTCTTTTCATCAAGGTCCATGGTCATGGTAACCTTGAGGTCAAGAAACCAAAAAAGGAGAACCATATAAATACATATATGTCCTCCCTTTTTTTTTTATATATCTTTTTATTTATTTTTTATTATTTTTTATTATTATTATTATTATTTATTTATTTTTTAAGGTAAGAATTTTTGAGAGTCCATGGTCATGGTAACTCCGTAGTGCTAGTAAAGTGGCTAAAGGAAAGTATTATTGAGAGTCCATGGTTATGGTAACTCTATAGTGCTATTTAGAGGTCTATTTTTATGGTCTTAATGGCCCCCTATCTTTTGTATGGGATGTGGGGTGTGTAAGGTGCAGGTGCAGTGTGTGTCCGGGCGGTCCTCCGCTGTACTGGAAGCCTCAGTGGTGGTCCGGCCCGTAGTAGTAGCGTTGGACCTGGAGTGGTTCGGGAGGTAAATCCTGGTCCGTGGATCATGGTGAGTTTATTTTGATTCTTCATTGTGGTTTATTTTAAGGTGGCTGCAGACTAGAGTATCCTTGAGGTTCTTGTTCCTTTTGAACGCCAGGATGGGTGTGTGAAGAGGGAGTAGTTGTTTGTGCTGGAGTCTTTTTTGGATGCGAGTAGCCACTCGGTAGCTGGGTGAGTTGTAGGTGGTGATGATGGGTATGATTTGATGGTTACCTTTGGTTTGTCCTTTCCGTGTGTGTCTCCCGGTGTCGCGTTGGGCCTTTTTAACTGCTGAGCGAGTATATCCTCTATTTTTGTATAGGGCTTTGGAGAGGATGTGCGTAGCAGTTTTGAGGTCTTTGGGTTGGGTGCATATCCTGCTGTACCTGAGGAATTGTGATTTTAAAATGCCTTCCGTGGTGTGTGGAGGATGGAAGCTGGTAACATGTAGGAGGGCATGTGTGTCTGTATTCTTGAAATACATTTTTGTGTCCAGTCTACCCTTCCTAATGAGTTCAGCTCCTTTGTAGGTGACGGTGTCCAAGAAGTGTACCGCGGAGCGGTTTAGTTTGTGCGTTAGGTGGATGGAAGGGTGATGTTTGTTAAGGATAGCGGTGAATTAAAAAAATTCAGCTGCGCTGTGTTTCCATATGCCCCATATATCATCAAGATATCGGTAGAAGCGGAATGGTTTAAGTGGGCATAGTGGGTAGACGGTGTTTTCCCATTCCGCTAAGTAGATGTCCGCGTATGCTGGTGCGAATCTTTTACCCATGGCTACACCTTTCGTTTGTAGGTAGGTGTTGCCGTTGAATTCGAAGTCGTTACGGGTGAGTGCCATTTCCAGGAGACGTAGGAGGTGGTCATCCGGTCTGTCCGGGGAAGGGTATTTTTGTAGGTGGGCTCTGACTGCTGTAAGTCCTGCTCCTAATTCGATGTTGGTGTAGAGGCTCTCGATGTCCATGGTGAATAGGAAGTCATCAGCGGTGACTGGTGTGTTGGCGATTTTCTGGAGGAAGTCGGGAGTATCCTTGAGGTAGCTGTTGTGTTTAGAGGCAAGAGGGCGTAGGTGTATGTCTATCCATTGTGAGATGCCGTATGTTTCGCTTCCACAATCTGAGATTATGGGTCTCCCTGGAGGTACTTCAAATGGAAGAGGCCAGGAGGAGGGGTCTTTGTGGATTTTGGGGAGTAGATAGAAGCACCTGCTCCTAGTGGGTATATCCCCTATGAGGTAGTCTCGTTGCCTTTTCGTGATGTGGTTCTTCCGTTCCATTTGTATGAGTTCTCTTTTGATGAGTGCTGCAGATCGAAGGTAGATGGGTCGCTGTATTCTCTGGTAGAATTCCGTGTTTCGGAGTTGTCTTTCTGCTTCTTATTGTTGGTTGTCCATGATGACAATCGCTGAGCCTTTATCTGCTGGTTTTATGACGATGGAGGGGTTGTTTTTCAGTTGTTTTAGCGCTGCAGTTTCCTCCTTCGTGAGGTTATCGGTGGGTTCCGGGGAGAAGGCGGTGGTGTTGAAGGTCTCCCAGTCTTTATCCATAATTTCCTTGATCAAGGGGGGTAGGTCTTCGTTTTGTGGTACCCAGCCCGAGGGTGTGCGTAGCTGTGTTAGTTTATTCCTGCGGTCTGTGGTTTCGTGTGGTACAGGTTCCTGCTGATGAAAGAACGTGGCCACTTTGAGTTTGTTGTGGTAGTTGTTGATTTCAGTTTGTAGTGTGTTGCGGGTGCGGTACCCGTTTTTGGTGGTAGGGATGTAGGTGAGGCCTCTGCGTAGGAGGCTGAGCTCTGTCGTTGTAGGGATAAATGAGCGTGATAGGTTAATCACCTCGGATCCTTTAATAACCGGATCTATGTTGGTGGGTATCAGGGTTGGTGTTAGTGAGTCTCCCTTAGTTTCGGGAGTAGGTATGTGCTGGTTGTCTAACCAACTGGAAGATCTGCTTATTTTGGGAGGGTAGTTCCGTGGTGAAGGGAATGTATTTTTTCTTTTTTTCTGTTCGGTGGGGAAGGGTGGTGCTGTCTTCAGTGTGGGTGTGTGCCAACTCCCCCTGGTCAGGGTAAGAGGTGCAGTGTGCTATGTGGTGTGTTGTTTCCACCATTTCCAGATGGCTGTGGCTGTCTTCGGGGTCCAGTGGAGACAGTCCTGTAGGGTGTGGAAGTCAGCTGTTGGTAGGAGTGGGATGTGTTGGTGATTCTTGATGTATCTGTTGAGGATGTCCAGATTTATTCTCTCCTCAAGTGGCATTTTTGCGGAGTGGTTGATCAGTGGGATGAATATTTCCGCGTTGGGGAAGGCTGAGGTGGCCGTGTAGTAGAGGTTGGAGATGTTATCGCGGTGTTTTGTATCGTTCCCCTGTTCTCTGTTGTTGAGGCCGAAGGAGAGTATTACCTTTGTGACCAAGGGTTCTCTCTTAGGTAGGAGAAGTTTGAGCATTGCTGCTGCGTGTTCGATCCTGGCTCCTGGATATGCTTCGATTTGGGTCTGGTCCGAATAGATGAGGGGTAGTTTGCAGAGGTTTGAATCCCCCATGATCAGAATGGGTCGGAGTGGTTTGATTCTCCATCCATTTTTGTTTCCCTCTGACGGATTTCTTCTAAAGTGGCTGTTTTCTACTGAGTTGAATGGTGTCAGCTCTGATGGTGTCGCTGGGGGATCTGAGGGTGGGGTTGGTGTCGCCGATGGTTCCGAGCCGCTGGTTTTGCTGGTGGAGGGTTGGGGGGTACTGGCCTTGTCCGTTGGTTCCTGATGTTTCTGTTTGGACCTCTGTGATGATAGGGAGTCACAGGATTTGTAGAGTCTCTTCCCAGGATTCCGTGGAGTTTGCCGATGGCTTGGTGTCACTTGGGGGTAAAGAGGAGGCATCTGTGCCTGTAGGGGTGGAGAGGTTTGTTGGTTGGAGGTAGCCTGAGTGTTATCCTGGTGTAGGGTTGTGAGTTGTGAAGTAGTTGTAGAGATGTTTAGTTTTTCCACCTGTGATGCTGCGTGCATGAGTACCTCATCTTCTATACCGTTTATCTCCAACGGGCGCTGTGGGGATGGTGGCTTGGATGGGTGTATTGGTGAGAGTGGTGGTCCCGAAAGTGCTGGATGATTGATGGTTAAATCCTGGAAGGTGGGGAAGTTCTTGTCTTCAGTTGCCCATTTGTTGATTGTATCCTCTATCCCCTTCGATTGGGGAAGATTGTACTTCATCTTCTTTGGTAAGTAGTCTACCAACGATTTCGGTGGTTTTGAAGAGCCCTTTGAATAGTGTGTAACGGTGTACTGTGGCTTAGTTGTAACCTGTTCCAGCTGATTTTCATGACATCCCACCCTGGTTTGGGTATGGGATGTCATTGAAAGATCAGAGGCCACCTTAGCACTCTGCCTCTGCTCCGTTCCCTCAATCACCCTGGTCAGGGTATGATCTTGGTTTAGGTTAGGAGGTTTTGTGTTCCCTGGAGGAAGCCCTCCCTGTGCCACCCTGGTCAGGGTATGGCCGGGTCTCTGGGTCCTCAGGTATGGTGGGGGTAAGCTGCTTTCTAAAAAAGGGTTCCTTGGTCTTCTGTGTTGGGCTGGGGAAATGTTTTTCCCTGAGGTGGTGTGGGGCGTCAAGTCCCCATGAGGGGGCGTAATGACCTCTTTCGAGGGGTTCCGTTCAGATGTGAGGCGTCTGTTTGTTCGTGGAGATGGTGAGGTGCTCATTGTGAACGTGGCTGGTATGGATACATCCTCCTCGTCCTCACTGTTAGTTTGGCTGTGGGTAAGCGGTGGCTTAAATTGGCTGAGGTCTCTAGTTGGCCAGTGCCCGTAGAAGTTGGGGAGTGAGTCCCTAATGTCCTGGAGTAGGCGGTCCAGGAGTGGTCCACTGAGGAGTTTCTGGGCCCATAGAATGCCCAGGTACCAGGCTTCCTGCCGGTCGGTGCATGGTGGTGTGTTACAGAGTGAGGAGTAGGTATTGGCTACCTCCTCCCTGTAGTGCCGTTGTAGAATCTCATGGCTCGATTCTATCCAGAGTGTGGATGCCGATGAGAGTGCTGCTAGTGTGGTGTCAGATGCTCCTGATGGTAGGAAGGCCGCCGTTAGTATTCTAGCTTTGTGGATGTATCCGGGAGGTAGGTTGCTCCCCGAGAGGTAGTAGCTGATAGCCTCTAGGTGGTGTCTGGCTCTGATGAGCTTGGAGAGTGTCCGTGCTGTAGCGTTGAGGTTGGTTGGGGTCTGTGGTTCCCTGGTGATGTTGTGTCGTACCGTTTGGTCTATGGTTGGTGAGACCAGGTTGTCCAAGAAGTTTGGGTTTGTAGTAGTGGGGGCCTGCTGTACTGCTTGGTTCTTGGTTCTCCTTGGGGTGGTACCAAGTGTAAAGGTATCGGACCTGTGTTGCTGGGTGGGTGGGGGTATCGTTCTTAGCTGGGTGTGTTGTACAACCGGATCTGTTCGTTGGGTCCGGACCGTGGAGTGTCTAGAGGTCGGTTTTAGACAACTTCGGGTAACCCAAGTGTGTAGCTTCGGTAGGTGATGTCCATCTCTGTTGTCGTGGGGTTTTGGAGTATCCGGTGGTTGTGATGGGGTGGAGGGGTACCTGGAGTAGGTGTAGTTCCTAGGTTCACCTCCGGAGTGTCCAGGCCTGTAAGAAGTGGGCCGTTGTTGGTTTGGTCTATCCCTGTGTGAGGGATTATTTTGCGGGGCGTCTGTATCCATTCTTGGTCGCCTTTGGAGTGGTGTGTGGTGGTGTTCTGTTGGGAGCGGGGATCTGTGTGGTAGGTCTGCATAGTGTCCTGTAGGTGTCTTGAAGGTTCTGGAGTTCGATGGTGTGAGGTAGGCTGTTGAGTCTGGTTGCCAGCTGGGGACGTCATCGAGGGGTATTTCCTTTCGTCCCTGGTGTGATGGTGTTGCATTGTAGTCATCCGATAGTTGGGTCTTTTCAGTCTTTTTAGAACTGTGGAAGGGTTCTATCTGGTGGGCAAAAAAAGTCTACTGGTGTAGGATGTTTTTCCCGGTGTGTGGGAGCCTGAAAAAGAGGCTCGAGGTGAGGCGAATGGGACGTTCCTGTAATGAGACTCGGTTGCCAGTCGAAACTTTTTTCGGCTGGCCCCTCTGTGCGTCTCTTCTTAAAGTGTGTAGAGGGTCTAAGTGAATATCTATGCCCCGTCGAAATTTTGTGGGCCCGTTTTGTGGTGAAGTAGGGGGTCTGAGTGGCCATCAGAGTGCCCGGAGTCCTTGTTGTCTCGTAGATCTTCCATTGTAGTGTGTCCCTGTGTAAAACTCAAAATACGGGTAAGAGAAAAGTTCAAAAAAAATTTAGTAGCCAAAAGGAGGTACCCCCGAAGTCAGTGTGGAACCTGCCTTCCTTACAGCTGCACAACGGGTCTAGGGGTAGCCCAGCCACTACGCGTTTCTGCCTTACTCGGCTTCATCAGGTGGCAGGGAGGAGAAAAAGGTGCAAAAAGTGCACTAGGTCCTAGTACGGTAAAAGGGCCGTATTTTGGACCGAAAAAAATGGGGGTGTGTGTGTGGGTATATGTGTGGTTGAGGTTCGATGGTCTGGAAGATCAGTGAAGGTCCGTCGAAAAGATGCCAAAAAGGGCGTAGATTCTCTGGGATGAGGGTTCGGTGGTGTAGGAGTACCTAGATTTTAGGGGAGAAATCGCAAGGATTTAAAGGCGGCTTTAAAAGTAGTTCGAATCCTGGGTGTAGCATGCAGCTAAGGGCTTTACCATTCAGTGGAGATGAAATCTTCGTTTGGAGTGTGGAGTACCAGTTTGGAGTCTTGGTTGAGGTGAGGTGTCTTTAGGGTGTAGCCTGGAGCTGGGGTCTAGTCGTTCAGCAGGAGTGGTCTTCCAGGATGAAGTGTACTAGTAGAGGTCCAGCTTCCATCAAGTCCAGGTGAAGTGTCTTCAAAGAGGTGTTTCGTCCAAGTGGTACTGAGACTGAGGGATGCTCCTCTTTTATAAGGAATAGCTGGGGCGTGGTTTTGTCAGGTAGCTCAAATCCTATTGGTGCATGAGGTGTGCATGCGGTGTCCATGTGAGAGGTATGGCAGTGGTTCGTCCAATAAAATCGCTACGTTATTTGGATACGGCGTCTGTGAGTCTGTTAAGTGATGGGGAGGCCTCCATCGTTGATTCCTATGGGGAATAGTATGGGAGAAGTAGACACTTTGCTTTTGGGGTGCTGTTTAGGTTGTGGGTGTCCGAGAGGTACCAGGTCAATTTTAGGTAAGACTAAAAGTCTTAGGGATCAAGATGAGCCATACGTGGAGTTCCTGTGATGTGTAGAAGTATAATAGATCCCTCTTTGAAAAAGGTGTGTTTGACCTTTGTGTCACCATAGACTTGTGTGTTAGCGTCTGGAGCGGTCTGCTCTAGTTGAGAGTTTGGGCCCGGAAAGAACCCAAGATAAGGTTCTGTGGTGTCAGGAACGGTTGAGGGTAGAGTAGACATCCGTAGGTACATGATGAATCTATAGTTGGGGTTCTAGGTGACCCATAGGTCTTGTTATAGGCCTTCAAATGTGGTAGAGATATTTTTCCCGCTTTTGAAGTCACGTCATTAAGTGTAGTGAAGTGCGATGTGCAGAGAGAAATGGTGGCCGTGTGTTCTTGGTCTTTTTGTGGTGTTTAGAGGGCTGGAAACTTGTTTCTTAATTGAGGGGTAGTTGTAGGTAGGGTTTCTGGGGGGTAGTTTCACTTTGGCCCGCTCCGGGATGGTGCTTTTCTTGTCGTCTTGAATTGGTGCTTTTTAGCGGAGTGTAGCATCCATCGCGTTTTCGTCCATTTGGGATCCTGTGAATGCGGTAGATTTTGCCGTGTTGTCGTGTTTCCGTCCACTTGGGGAATGGGAGATATGGGTCCGGAAACTTTTTTTGCTGTTTCCAGTGATGTGTGTCCTCCGAAGTAGGGGTAACTTCTCCAGTAGGGGAATACTTACCTGGGGGATGGTGTAGTGTTGAATATCAATACTTACCTGTGTGGGGGATGGATGTAGTAGGTTTTAATCCAGATGGGTCGTTTAGGTGGTTCCTTTTTGGTAATCCCATGCATGTACCTTAGATGTACAGTGGTCCGGCCTTCCTGGTAAGGCTCGTAGTATGGGTTGGTGTTGTATAGGTAGGGGTCTTACCTGGGTTTTGGTTTGTTTGTGTATGGTGCAGGGGTGTAAGTGGGTTGAGCCTGTGTTATAATTTGTTTCTATTAACTCCTAAGTTGGAGATACGGTCATACGGATAGTTAGAAGTTTCTTACACCTGTGTCAGGGTGGTGAAGTCTGGTTCTTTGGTGAAAAAAATCTTTATTTTTTATCGAAAAAGGTGATGTCTTTGCAGGAGTTCAGGTTGAAGTGTGTGGTGTTAGAGTATAGGGTCTTTGATGAGAAAAATCCTCTTGTGTTGAAAAAGGCAGAGGTGGTGTTCATCAGAAGATCCAGTCGAAGTATGTTGTAGTGGAATCCAGGGTCTTTGGTGAAAACAAAGGATGAATCCTTTTCGTGGAGGAAGGTAGAGTGGGTGATGTGCATCCAAGGGTCAGGAGTAGAGTAGGGTCATTTAAGGTAGTATAAAATCTAATGATTATTTTTGACCTGTTCACCATCAAACCAATCCTTAAGGAAGTATAAGGATGGAGGATTAACATCCCTATAAAAAGCCCGATTTAAGATGATCCCAGTAAATTTTCAGAGATAAAAATTCCCTGGCTTGCTGCGTCCGGATCCCTCGGCAGGCAATGCAGCGGTGACTGGCTAGTGTTTGGTTTCTAGTTTTGAGTCGGTTGATCCACTTCCATCTCTGACACGTGGAAACCGGAGGGGGGAAGGGAGGGGGTGCACTCCACTCATATGCGCGTAGGCCGGAGGGGTCCGGGCGCGGCCGGCCAAAGTCGTAGACCCCATGGTGCCCACTTGTAGATTAACCCATTGGTTGGGTTAAGAAGTAGTCTGTCCGTAAGGTAGGGGTTAGGTTTAGGTATAGTTGGAAAGATGGTTAAGGTTAGGGTTGGGGTTAGGGTAAGGTATAGTTTTTAGAGTGGTTAGGGTTAGGGTTTAGGGTTAGGGTTAGGGTTAGGGTTCGGGTTAGGGGTTAGGGTTAGGGTTAGGTATGGTTTTTTAGAATAGTTAGGGTTAGGGTTAGGGTAAGGTATAGTTTTAGGAGTGGTTAAGTTTAGGTAGGTCTGTCGACTCGATTTAGGATCAGGCAAAATCCCTTAAGTTGCGCCCCTTATGCAGGTTTGGTCCTCGGTTGGTTGCCATGTGTCCATATCGAGTGGTGTGGTCAAGATGTCTAGGTCCGCTATGTCAACGGATGTGGAAAGCATAGTGCAACCTAGGAGTATACTCCCCCTCGGATCCTTCTCTCTTAGCTCCGTGTTGTCTATGTATTCACTTCCGTGTTCGTCAGTTTAGGTCCTGGATGTTTTCAATCATGTGTGTAATTCAGGGGTTGTTCCCTTCCAGGATCCTAACTCTGAATTAACCCATGTATAGTCCAATCCAGCTGGTCCGTATGGGTATACTCAGCGTAGGATCAGGCAAAACCGTTGAGTTGCGTACCTTGTGCAGGTCCGGACCTCAGTTGGTTGCCATGTGTCCCTGTCGAGTGGGAAGTCATTGAACTCCCGTAGGTTTGGGCAGATAAGAACCCAGAGGGCAAGCCCTCTTCACGGCTATCATACATCCACCTTAGGAGTTCCGTCCTACGTTTCGAAAGTCTATCGGGGGTTTTTTGGATCAGGCAAACAACCTCTAGCCTCGTCTGCCAG